>NW_022437015.1:6135702-6262779 GCF_009761245.1 Sapajus apella
AAAAAAAAAAAAAAAAAAAAAAAAAAAAAAAAAAAAAAAACTTTCATGAGAACCAAAATCAGGTGAATACTCATAGAACCTGATTTCAACTTCATATCACTGGAAGAGGCACTGAAGAGACAGAAAAAAACAGTTCTGAATCACTGATGCCACTGCTCCCCTATTTCCAGCAGCAGAGTCATGGCACAGAGAGCATTTCTGGGTGTTCAGGGAGGGAGAACACAGCAACTGTAAGGCATTGAACTCAGTGTTTTTAGAGCAGAAGGGAAACCCGGATCAAACTCAGCTGATGCCTACCCACATAGGAAGCATTAAAGACAGCCCTAGCCAGAAGGGAATCACCTATTCCAGAAACTAGAACTTGAGTTCCTGCAAACCTCACCACTGTGTGTGGGCTACAGCACTCTGAGTTGCCAAGTAAACTTGAAAGGCATTCTAGGCCATAAGGACTGAAAATACTAGGTGAGTCCTAGAACTGACTAGGCCCAGAGATGGTGTACTGGAGGGGCATGGGGCATACTAAAACATAAGCTGGGGCAGCCAAGGTACTGCTGGCATCACCCCTCCCCTAACCCCAGGCTCCACAGCTACAGGCCTCAAAAGAGACTACTTCCTTCCACTTGAAAAGAGAAGAGGGAAGAGTAGGAGGACTTTGTCTTGCATCTGGGATACCAGCTGAGCCACAACAGAATAGGCACTGATAAGAGTCGTGAGACCCCCATTCCAGGCGTTAGCTCCCAGACATTTCTAGACAGACTCTGAGCCAGAAAGGAACCCATTCCTTGAAGGAAAAGACTCAGTCCTGACAGCATTCACCACCTGCTAACTGAAGAGCCCTTGGGCCCTTAATAAGCCTCTGAGATTTGCTGGCTTCAGGTGACACTTAGCACATTACCAGCTGTGGTGGCTACGGAGCAAAACTCATTCTTCTGGAGAAAAGCAGAGGGAAATATAAAGGGTACTTTGCCCTGCATTCAGGGCACCAGCACCACCACAGAGGGGCAGAGCACCAAGAAGGTCTTGGGGTCCCTGATTCCAGGACTTAACTCTTGGACAACATTTCTGGACCTGTCCTAAGCCAGAGGGAAGACTACTGCCCTGAAGTGTGAGTCCCAGGCAAGGCAGCATTCACTAGAAGCTCACTCAAAAGACCTTGGGCCTTAAGAGAACATCAGTAATAGTCTTACAGCATTCCTTATGACCTGGAGTTTTTGTGGCTTAGGGAGTGAGGCTCCTCTGCCTTTGGAAAGAGGAGGGAAAAGAAGGCAAGTATAAGAAGGACTGTGTCTTGTGATTTGAGTGCCAGCTCAGCCACAATACGATAGAACATCAGGTAGACTTCTAAAGGTTTTTACTCTAGTCCCAGTCTCCCGGATGGCACTTCTGGATCTAATCAGGGCCTGGGAAACCATACTGTCCTAGAGGTAGGACACAACCCTGGCTCACGTTGCCACCTGCTGACTGTAGAGCCCCAGGGCCTTGAGTGAATATAGGCAGTAGCCAGGGAGTCCTTACAACAGGCCGTGGGTGAGACTCAGTGCTATGCTGGCTTTAGGTCTGACCCAGTGCAGTCATAGTTGTGGTGGTCACATGGGTAGTTGTGTCTTTTCACCACCAGCTTTACATGGCTCAGAGCACAGAGAGAGACTATATGTTTGGGAGAAACTAAGGGAACAGAACAAGAGACTCTTCCTGGTAAACCAGGGATTTCTCTTGGATCTGGTCCAAGACCATAAAGTCAGTACTTCTATGTATCTGCAAGAACCACAGCATTACTGGACTTGGGATGCCCCCTAAAGCAAATACAGCTGAGATCACAAAACTCAGGTTTTTTAAAGTATCTCGAAAGAATTTCAAAGAAGGATGGGGAAAAACAAGCCCGGAGAGTGAATACTACAATAAATTCCTAATTTCCCAATGCCCAGACACTGAAGACCATCTACAAGCATCAACGGCATTCAGGAAAACATGACCTCATCAAATGAACTAAGTAAGGCACCAGGGCTCAATCCTGGAGAAGCAGAGCTATGTGACCTTTCAGACAGAGAATTCATAATAATCGTGTTGGGAAAACTCAAAGAAATTCAAGATGACACATGGAAGAAATTCTGACTTTTATTAGATAAATTTAACAAAGAGATAGAAATAATTAAAAAGAATCAAACAGCAATTCTGGAGCTTAAAAGTGCAGTGGCATACTGAAGAATATATCAGTCCTTTAATAGCAGAATTGATGAAGCAGAAGAAAGAATTAGTGAGCTTGAAGACAGACTACCTGAAAATATGCAGTCAGAGGAGACGAAAAAGGAAAAAAAAAAAAATGAAGCACACCTAGAGGATCTATAAAATAGCTTTAAAGGGGCAAATCTAAAAGGCATTGGATTTAAAGAGGAGGTAGAGAAAGAGATAGAAGTAGAAAGTTTATTAAAAGTGACAATAACAGCAAATTTCCCAAACTTAGGAAAAAATATCAATATCCATAAGGTATAAGGTTATAGAATAAGTCAATTTAACCTCCAAAGACTACCTCAATGCATTTAATAATCAAAATCACAAAGATCAAGGATAAAAGCCAGATCGTAAAAGGGACAAGAGAAAAAAATATAGCATACAATGGAGCTCCAATACATCTGACAGCCGACTTCTCAGTGGAAACCTCACAGGAGAAGAGACAGTGGCATGGTATATTTAATGTGCTGAAAGAAAATAACTTTTACCCTAGAATGGTATATTCAGCAAAGAATATTCTTCAAACATGAAGGAGAAATGAAGACATTTCCAGACAAAAAAAAAAAAAAAAACAGCTGAGAGGTTTTATCAATGCCAGGCCTGTTCTACAATAAATACTAAAGAGAGTACTTCAATCAGTAATAAAATGACATTAATGAACAATAAATAATCAGCTGAAGGTACAAAACTCACTAGTAATAGTAAGTGCACAGAAAAAACACAGAATATTATAATACTCTAACATTAGGTTCAGAGCAATGGTTCTAAATCAAGGGTTATTCAGAGGCCATTTGGCAATGTCTGGAGATATTTTTGGTTGTTACAACTCGGAGACAATTACTATTGGCTTCTAATGGGTAGAGGCCAGAGATGCTGCTGCACATTCTGCAATGCACAGGACAGCCTCCTACCCAGACCTGAATGTCAATAGTGGAGAATCCTGGTTTAGTGAGTCTTGACAAATTTGTATCTTCAACTTCTGTTTTCCCTTAATTTAATATATCCTGACTAGAGAGGTACTTTCCAGATACTTAAGTACCATGAAAACAATCTGTAGTTCAGTGTCTCAATGTTCTCCTGGGTTACTTAACCAACGTTCACCAAGTCAGAAATAGTAGCTCCTTAAAGCTGTGTTCATAGTAAATTGGATATGGTTCTATTATTGAATGTCCCAATCAAGATACATGCAAAGGAATCTATTACATTTACAGAAAACTCCTGGAGATATTTAAAGAACCACAGACCTACAATTATTTATTATGACCCCTTCAGTAAACATATTTAAGGATACTGAACCATTTCAGCAAATGTTTCACTAAACTAAGAAGGAAAGTCATTTTCCCTGTCATTCTTTGTTATTTTCCTCTTTCTTCCTTGGACCTCTCCTGTCTTTTCCTATTTGTCTTAAAACAGACTTTCACCATTTTTTCTTCTCTCACTTTTCCAGAAGGGGGCAGGACTTTCGTCCTGAAATTCTGTTTTTGTTAAGAACCCGGTCCCAATCTTGAAAATAAGGACTTGAGTAGGAGGAAATCAATGGGTACACATGTACATAAATATGGAAACAACAGACATTGGGGATTCCAAAAGTGGGGAGGGAGGGAAGGAGCAGGGCTAGGGTTGAAAAACGACCTATTGGGTACTATGTTTACTATGGGAGATGGTTTCAACAGAAGCCCAAACAATCAGAAATGATAAGGGGAATATCGCCGTTGACCCCACAGAAATACAAACAACCATCAGAGAATACTGTAAACACCTCTATGCACATAAACTAGAAAATCTAAAAAAAAAAAATGGATAAATTCCTGGACACATACACCCTCTCAAAATTGAACAATAAAAAAATTAAATCCCTAAATTGACCAATAACAAGTTCTGAAATTGAGGCAGTAATACATAGCCTATCCCCCCCCACCCGCCCAAAGAAAAAGCTCAGGACAAGACAGATTTACAGCTGGATTACACAAGAGTACAAAGAAGAGCTGGTATCATTTTTACTGAAAGTATTCCAAACAGTTGAAAAGGAGAGATGCCTCCTTAACTCATTTTATGAGGCTAGCTTCATCTTCATAACAAAACCTGGTAAGAGATACAACAAGAAAGAAAACGTTAGGCCAATATCCATAATGAACATCAATGCAAAAATTCTCAATAAAATACTGGCAAATCGAATCCAGTAGCATATCAAAAAACATATCCACTACAATCAAGTTGACTTCATCCCCAAGATATCAGGTTGATTCAATGTATACAAATCAATAAATGTGACTCATCACATGAACAGAACTAACGACAAAAACCACAGGATTATCTCAACAGATGCAGAAAAGGCCTCCATTAAAATCCAACATCCCTTTATGTTAAAAACTCTGAGTAACCTATGTATTGAAGGAACATACCTCAACATATTACAAGCCATATGTGACAAACCCACAGCCAAAATCATACTGAACGGGGCAAAAGCTGGAAGCATTCCCCTTGAAAACTGGCATAAGACAAAGATGCCCTCTCACCACTCCTATTCAACATAGCAGAGGGATATCTGCCTAGGGCAATCAGTCAAGAGAAAGAAATAAAGAAAGTGGGTTCAAATAGAAAGAGAGGAAGTCAAATTATCTTTGTTTGCAGATGGCATAATCCTATATCTAGAAAACTCCATCATCTCAGCCCAAAAAGCTTCTTAAGCTGATAATCAACTTCAGTAAAGTCTCAGGATACAAAATCAATGTGCAAAAATCACTGGAATTTCTATACACTAACAGGCAAGCAAAGAGCCAAATTATAAATGAACTCCAATTCACAATTGCTACAAAGATAATAAAATACCTAGAATACAGCTAACAAGGTAAGTGAAGGACCTCTTCAGGGAGAACTATAAACAACTGCTCCAAGAAATCAGAGAGGACACAAACAAATGGAAAAATATTTCAGGCTCATATATAGGAAGAATTAATATTGTGAAAATGGAAATACCGCTCGAAGAAATATATAGAATATATAGATTTTATGCTATTCCCTTTAAACTACCATTGACATTCTTCAAGAAGTAGAAGAAACTATTTTAAAATTCATATGGGACCAAAAAAGAGTCAGAATCGCCAAGGAATTCCTAAGCATAAATAACAAAGCTGTAGATATCACACTAACTGACTTCACACTATACTACAAGGCTACAGCACAGCATGTCACTGATACAAGAACAGACACATAGATCAATGGAACAGAAGAGAGGACTCAGACGTAAAATCTCACATCTATAACCATCTGATCTTTGACAAACCTGACAAAAACAAACCTTGGGGAAAAGATTCCCTATTAAATAAACGATGCTGGGATAATTGGCTAGCCATATATAGAAATTTGAAACTGGACCCCTTCCTTACATCTTGCACAAAAATTAGCTTAAGATGGATTAAAGACTTAAATGGAAAACACAAAGCTATAAAATCCTTAGAAGAAAATGTAGGCAATACTATATAGGACACAGGCACAAGCAAAGATTTCATGACAAAAACACCCAAAGCACTAGCAACAAAAGCAAAAATTGGCCAGTGGGTTCCAATTAAACTAAAGGGCTTTTGCAAAAGAAACTGTCATCATAGTGAACAGACAACCTACAGAATGGGATAAATTTTTTGTGATTTATCCATCTGACAAAGGTCTAATATCCAGAGCCTACAAGAAACTTAAATAAATTTACAAGAAAAAAATTAAAAAGTGGGCAAAGCATATGAACAGACACTTCTCAAAAAAAAGTACATATGGCCAACAAGCATGAAAAAAGCTCAACATCACTAATCATTACAGAAATGCAAATGAAAACCACAGTGAGATACCATCTCATGCCAGTCAGAATGGTGATTATTAAAAAGTCAATAAGAAAAACAGATGTTGGTGAGGTTGTGGAGAAAAAGGAGCACCTTTACACTGTTGGTGGGAATGTAAATTCATACATATACACCATGGGATACTATGCCGCCATAAAAAGAAACAAGATTATGTCCTTTGCAGGAACATGGATGGAGCTAGAAGCCACTATCCTTACCAAAATAGCACAGGAAGAGAAAAACAAACACCACATATTCTCATTTTCAAGTGGGAGCTGAATGATGAGAGGATATGGACTTATGGGGAGGAATGACACACTGGGGCCTGTCAGGGTTACACAGGGAGAGAGAACATCAAGAAGAATAGCTATTGGATGTTGGGCTTTGATGAGTTGATCTATGCAGCAAACCACCATGGCACACTTTCACCTATGTAACAAACTTGTGCATCCTGCACATGTACCCTGGAACTTTAAAGAGTTGAAGATAAAAAAGAAAAGTAATATCAGAAAATAAGATGACAGAAGTTGAGTTGAAGTAGGCCTGTTTTTATATAAACACTAGGGATAATCTTCTTTAAGAGATAGATAGATACCAGGTTTAAAGAATCAAATTTCTTTAAAGGGGTACTCTGAAAACGATACTCAAATCAAAATAACACAAAAGTTAAAAATGGAGGGATGGCAACGATATGAAACTAAGTTAAAGTAAAAGTCATATTTTACTATAAAAATGAAATTAAAGGCAAAAACATCAAATATAAAAAAGAAGCCCAAACCTCAGCTCTATGCAAGATACCTATATAACAAACTGCACATCTACCCTCTGAATCTAATATAATAAAAAAGAAGGAAAGAAATAAAAAAGGACATGTAGATAAAAATCAGACTATTGCAGGCAATTTTGAATGTCTGTCTACCACATTATAGCATGTCACAAATTTATTCACATTCTGGCTTTTATTCTTGTGGTTCAGGACAGTAATTTACTTGGCTTGGCTTGTAAAACTAAGGCTGCTTGTGCTGGGTTAGTCACTAGTTACATATCTGGTTAAATGATAGTGATCACAAAGAGCTCCTTGATGGACTCCTACTTCTCTTTGTATCCCTTGCAACACTTATTAAAATATTTTGAATGTAAAAGAGATAAATATGTTTAACTAACTGAATTGAACTTCTTTTTTGAGAAACTTAAAGCATGACATATCTCCAAAGACCCCTCAATCTAGTTGAAGACGGAAGCAACATATGAAAATGTCACCCATAAAACACACCAGTAGCAAGGATAGTGGTATAAGCAATAAATCCCATGGAAGTCCAGAGGCAGAAAAGTTACTTTCACCTGGAAAGAAACATTCATTCCCAAAAGGCCATGGCACAATATGTTTTAGAATCCTAGAGCCTTTCACATCTTTAATCTCAGGTTGCAAACATCTTCAAGGTCATTAGGTTCATCTCCATCCCACCCTCTACCACCAGCTCCCCTACCTGCCAAATTTTAAAATGTTCTCTACTATCTTCGCCAGATAATAGTGCTGGTAATGTAGGATGTTTGATGACCCTGGAACATACCCATATTTTAAGTTATTCTTTTCCCAACATTTCTTATATTTCCAAAGCTGCTTCAGCCTGCACATTATCTGAATATAGAACTTCTTAGAAAAGGTCAGGTTACTGAGAATAGTCACATAAATTTACTCCAATTTTTTCATACGTATTTTGAGTATTTGGCTGACTTTCATTTTTTTTTTAATGCCAAGCACCCATTTGAGAGTATAACCTATACTCTTCTGAGGGTCTGGGCTGCTCAAAGTGTTAAAGTATTTAACATCTGGAAGTCATGCAAGGTCCCCGAATAGCATATATTGCTGTGTTTCTTTACATATAAGTTAATTATATTGGTGTCAAGGTCATAGAATAGCAGCAGCAATTTATGAATAATGATACTTTTAAGAAGGATAGATGGGCCTTTAGGGATGATCTGGACTGAACTCAACAAACTCTACTAAGCCACTTAAAAAGCATAATTACATTTTTCATTACTGAAAAATTCAGGATCATCTACTGCTCCTGAATTAAATGAAAATTTGTTCAAATCATAGCAACATAAGGACTTATTTTAGTCCATATAATGATATTAAACTAAACATCCAAAGATGTCAACAGGATTGTGGTTTTACTATAAAGACAGACCTGGAAATGCACTTCTTGTTAAAATAAATTCCTAGGTGAAGATGTTATTGTGATGCCCCAAATTCTTTAATGTTACTCCATCTTCTATTTGATAGAGTGTCACCCAATTTCAAAAACTATTTTGCTATTACTCATCATTCTAATTTTATTGCACCCTATTTTTTCAATATGAAGTCTTCAGTTCAGTGAGACTGATGTATTCTCTGTCACTAAGGCACCTTGCAAATGCCCATTTTCTTTACTCATTTCTTCATACCCTTTCTCTCATCAATGCACATTATGTGCCCTTTAATCTCCCTTCTCCACCCTATCTCTGAAATCCAGTAGCATTTGCTATCTGTTTGAAATGTTACAAAATATTTCTTGTTTACAGTGGCCTAACCTTTCTTGGTTCTGTGTTCATTCTCCCTGAGATTGGCAAAAGCTTCTCCCACACAGAAATCGTGGCATACTCCTTTATATTTGTTCCCCAAAGCACAGTTCTCTTGCACATAGTAGGCAATCTATATAAATATTTGTTAAACAAATGCGTGAATTAATTCAGTAAAGATATACCTTTTTAATATAGAAGGCAATGGTTCCAAATTTGCTAACCTGGAGATTATAGTGAAATAGACCAACACACTCAAAAGGAGCATAGAGCACACAGTTGTGCACTTTATAAAGTATAGCAGGTAATTCTGGTAACTATTTGTTCTGGCTTCCAATACACAATTCCAATTCTCACTGTATATATTGTAAATACTCCAATTTTAATTGAAGTTTAAAAAGTGACATCAGGAAGGAGAACATAAATGTATCAGTTCATAACTGTTTTAGCCCACCACATCCTTCATGTGAATGAAGTATAGATTTGAAATAGTTATTTTATCATATCCTTGTATGTAATCTCCAACAACTTTGGCTCCTGCTGCCCACAGCCTTACAAAAAGAACTGCTGCAGACTTCCATAGTAGGCTGTCTGAAATGTAAAATAAATGTCCAAATTTGGTTCCAACTTATATTACCTAACGTTGGAAACCATTTGCTTGAATATTGGCTTGTATGATATTTCAAATGGAACATATTTCACTTGGGAAATGTCTGCTTTTAAAGTTGTTGGAACCTTTTCCTATTTTGAATTTCTGTTTTGGTTGGTCCTTACTTCTTCCCTTCTCCCCTTTTTTTAATTAATATTCTTTCTTTGAAGAATTGTGACAAATAGTTTAGAGACTAAAAGGTAACACTCCATGAATTTATGAGAAAGATGATTTACATCTGTTTTGCATAGAATTGTTCATATTTTCATTGACACACAAATTTTGGTTCATTCTGGGAGAGAGACAGGAAAAGAATTATAATCAATGGAGTATGGATTTATTGTTTATTATTGATTGAAGGTTAATTATTTTAAATAGGCATTTTTAAAATTTCATCAATTGAAAAAAATCTACACTACATTAAAAATTAAAAAGGAAAATTATCTTATATATCATCATTTTCTTAAGACAACCAGTTTTACAAAAGGCATTCCTGTCCACTCTGAAATACCTGCCGGTAAAAGTGACAGTTGTAGAGAGTCCTTGTTAGCTTTTTTCTTCATCCAACAAATCAAAAGCACTAAGCTGTTTCAAAAAACAATGAAACCATTTTCTCAGCTCCAAATTCAGGGAAAAATATGGAATGACTTAATATTTATCCAACTCTAATGTTCAGTGAAACTGTGTTTTACAAAATAAACACACCCGTGGCAAAATAAATCACCTTTTCAAACAGTTTAAAAACAAATGTAAATTTTTTTTAATCAAAGACCTTTTATAAATTTATTCTTGTATTTGATCTCTACATGCCCTCTTGTGGTAACATAAAATAAACTCAAGGCTCTTGAAGACGGAAATTGTTTATTTTCTAGAACAGATGCTCCTTGACTTATCATTCAGTTACATCCCCAATAAATCCTTCATTCATTGAAAATACCACAAATCGAAAATGTATTTAATACACCAAACCTACCAAACATTGTAGCTTAGCCTAGCCTACCTTAAATATGCTGAGAACACATAAGTTAGCCTACAGCTGGGCAAAATAATCTAACATGAATGTTATTTTATAATAAAGTGCTGCATATTTCATGTAATTTATGGATACTGTACTGAAAATGAAAAATTAAAAGTTTGTATGGATACTTGAAGTACGGTTTCAAATGACTGTGTATTGCTTTCTCACCATCATAAGATTGAAAAATTGTAAGTTGATCCATATCATAAGTTAGGGACTGTCTATATATTTAAGTCAAAACTATTACTTTAAAATTTCTTCAGGTACTTTTGTAAATAGATAATCATATTATAGAAATTTATACCATAACTAAGATATCCTGGGTTGTTCATATGGAAATAAACTCTTACATTTTCCCACGATTTTAAATTTTAAAAATGCACTTGTAACAGTAATAGAACTGCAGCAAATTATGCTATAAAAATCAAGAGAGATAAATGTAATAAGATATGTTGATATTCTCATTCTTGTGTCATTTATAATTTAAATTAAAATTGGGATAATTACAACATATACAATGAGCTCCCAATGCATTGTATGTAGGATGCCAGAGAAAGTCGTTAACATTTTCCAAAATGAGATACCAACCTTATATTGTTCTAGGGGTTGCAATGAGAATTAATTAAGGAAAATGTTTGAAGTGATAAGTGATAGCATTAATGGAACAGATTCTGAGCCTGGGAAGGGAAGCTAGACTCATGAGTGCATGAAAATAGCAAATATCTTCTTTTTTGCAAAGTGAATTCACCCATAGTTTGGAAATAATTATTCTTCAGATACCATCAGCTGTATAGAGCCCCGTATTAAGCCATGCAAAAAAAAAAAAAAAAGAATAAAAATAGATATCTGGTCCTTGACAAACCACAGGTTTTACAATGTCCTCAAGTACACACAGTAGTATAGAATATATAGTATAATGGTATCTAAAGATCTGTGTCTGCTCTGCCAAAGCGTCTATTTCTCATAAAGTATTATTTTTCAAATACTAGTCTGTGGTCAGATTTCCAACAATCCACAAAAAAATCTTTCTTTAAATAATGTATTTAGTTTTTTATAAAGCCAGATTTATCATTTATTTCATATCTCACTTCTAAAGTTATGTGTTTCAGATTTCATATGTATTATTTTACATATATACCTATTTGGTGTATGTGTATATATATATATACACATATATTTATATGGAATAAATATATTCAATATTGATATGATAGAATGCTAAATAGCAGTCAATATAATTTATATATTTTTTATATTTATAGTATGTGTATATATATATATTATTTCCTTAAATTGCTATTTAGCCTTCTATCATACAAATATATTTATCTAGTCTCCAGTTGACTAGAAACTTTTTTCTGGTTTTTTCCATTAGAAACAATGCTGATATCAGCCTTCAAGTACATATATTCTTATGTATAGTGCATTTATATAAAATGTATATCTGAAGTGTAATTGCAGGATTGTAGGCTCTGCCCATTGTCAATTTTATTGATACTAATAAATTATTTTCCAAATTGGCTGTATAAATTTTTAACTCTACCAGCAACATACTGAAGTGCTATTTTTCCCATATGCTCACTGTATTTTATATCTTTTCACTTTTTAAGTACTGTTGGTCTAATATAGTTTCTCTTTTCTCATGACTCATTAACCCCCAGTAGTGTCCTTCATGGTCTTCTTATGCCCTGGGCTTTCCTGTCACTCCAAGTGATCCTGTCACCACTTCCTAAAATCCATACTAAAGTGAACAGCATTAGCCTTCCTTCTTTGGCCAATGTTCCAGTCTCCAATACTTTTATCAGCTAGAGCTCTTTAGGCTTTTATTATCACATTCTCCCAGGGTTCTGTTAGATGACAATTAACAGATTACGTAATGTTCACTAAATAATTGCTGAATGAGTAATGATTTAATGAGTTATCCCTCTATTTGCATTTGCATTTTAATAGTTCTTGTCAAGGTTCTAGTCTCAAAGACAAACTAATGGCCCAAACAGAGGATGAGCCTGAGGGATGAGTGAAATTAGGTAGAAGGTCCTTCAGGGTGGCACCAATCACAACGAATGTGCCATAGTCAGCCAGTGTACCTGGAGAATAAAGTGATTTTGCTTGAATTAATTTCTATTTGGGTTAAATAAAAGTTTACTAAAATCTGTTTTTCTTTGAAAAGTTAGAAAAAATCAACAAATACGTTTCTTAGCTTATTCAAGGTAGACTGTTGGCCATGGTTGAATTTTTAACTGGGAAACTTTCAGGACCTGAGAGTCATTTTCTAAATATCAGTTTCATTCATCAGAACTGAAGATAGCAATGGAAGCAGAAGCAAGTGTGCCATCTCTGCTGTGTATTGAGTTCAATATATAATCTGAAAAGTAGTTATTTTTCTTTTGTTTTTACTAAATTATTGATGTTAGTTGTGTTGTTTTTATGATATCCTTAATTGCAATTTTAGTATACTTTTAATTGCACAGTTTTTATATTATGTTAATTTTTTATGTGAGACTTTATGACAGTTGTTTCTAATAGTAATTTACAGACTGTACATACTTGATATATAAATGTTACACTTCTTAAATATCTTCTAAAAATGCCAGTGAGGAAAACAGCCATATCCTAGATATTGCCTACAGAAAGACAGTCTGGACCTTGCCACACAGCATTACCTTCATGTGTGTCTAATGCAATTTTCTGTCACATAGGAGGTGCTTAATAAATGTGATTGAAAAGTTGAGTAAATGAGTGACTGGGCTTACTTAGAATTTGCAAATTAGTGTTTCCCTCTGGAAATCTATCAAATCACTGTTTATTTGTAAAAGGAGCAGAATGGCTTTCTGACCACACATTGATAGAGGGGCTATTTGAACAGCCTTACCCTATGGTTCCTCATTAGATCATGACTTCTGGAGGGTATTCTTTAAAACTCCTTCAAAAATAGTTCACGTTTATCAAATGAAGTGACATGGAGAGCCAGAAGTCTTGGTTTCTCCTCTCAGCAATTATGGAGTGTGCTTAACAGAAATGACTATAAATTTAGCAAAATGGAGCGTATTCTCTGAAAGCCAAAGGTACAGATTAAATCAGTTGAGCAATAGAAAAAGGAACAGCTTCTAAAACATAATGGCTACATTAAAGTGGTCTGCACAATTAACTGTCACCTAGAGGCAATTTACTCAGAAAAAAATAATTATATTACTAAAATTGTCATCTCTACTTATGTTTCACCCCAATATCACGAAGAGGTTGATAGTTACGGCTGATTTCTTCCCTTTGGAACTAAACATAGGGAGGATATATATTACATATTCTTTCTCTGTGGTTCCTGGGAACCTATTAAAGAGAAATTTATAAGTCTGGGAAGCAGCAGAAAGTTAATTTAGTTAGCATGTGAAGATATATGACAATGTGCAGGGTTTACACTTTTAACAGCTTGAAAATGATGAAAATTTTAAAATGCTGCTCCTTATCCTTTCCCTTTCTTTGTGTCTCCTGAAGGCTGTATTTTTAGTCACTAATTCATGCAGTATGCTTTGCAAGAAACTTTAAAGCAGTATTTTCCCTGCTGCTATTCCTTGCGTTTTCATTTGTGGCCTAAATGATCTATGTAGGAAATATTTACTTTGAGGCTTTGGTTTGGCTCAAAAAATGCCAAGTGATCAAACTCAGGCAATGTGTCCATTGATCTCAGCAATGGAATCTTTGAGTGTAGAATAACATACAGGCAAGTTGGTAGAAAAAAAATTTCCAAATTATGTTTGCAGATGTAATAACCCTAATGTTATTCCATTTCTAAAAGACAGGTAAAAAGTTGAATTCTTTTTCAATTTTAATTCTTGCCTTTAGTGTCTTCCTTAAATAAAATAAAATCAAAATAAATGGTAAGGATTATATATATGATGGGTCTAGTTGTCCTTTTCTCCATGTTTCCCCCTCATCCCTGATTTCTTTAAATTTCTACTGAATTTGAGTTTCAGAAAATATTGTGGATATGAGATGTTAGGTTAATGTTATGGTTAACCTAATCTCTCACAGTAGGAGGGAAGTTTCTGGACCCTTAAAAGCCTATAGGGAATAGGAAAAGGAGTTGTGAATACGTGGGAGTTTTTACTTTCATTTAATAATCCCCCTCTGTCTTTGAAACCATACTCCATAAGCACCACCTACTCTAAGGCCTCTACAAATATAACCCACATTTGGTCTACTCTATGGTTTAAGTACTTGTACCTTCTCCCAAGACTCATGATTAAATTTAACCCCAAATATGGCAGTCTTGAAAGGTCAGAACCTTAAGATTATGTCATGAGGGCTCTGAACTCATGAATGAATGAATTCATTTATGGATTAATAGATTAATGGATTAATAGATATATATGAGTCGTAATGGTAGCTTTATAAGAAGAGAAATAGAGACCTGAGATAGCACAATCAACCCCCCATGATGTGATGCCCTGTGCCACCTTGGAACTCTGCAGAGTCTCCACCAGCAACAAGGCCCTCACCAAATGCAGCACCTCAACCTTGGATTTCTCAGTCTCCATAATTATAAGAAATAAATTTCTTTTCTTCATAGATTATCCAGTTTCAGCTATTCTGTTATAAGCAAAATAAACAGACTGACAACTGATATAATTTTGTGTACTCTGAGCAAAAATAATCCCACATATCTTCATGTCTCTTTTGAGGAAAAATAAACACACAAAAAAGTACATTCAAGTAATTGGAACAAATATGTATAGAACAACATATAATGCAAAGGAAAGCTTTTCTGTAAGATTATATTTTAACAAATGCAAAATAGGCTACATAAAATAATTTTTGAAATTACAGATATGAACCTAAAATCGTTGAACCAGTTTTCAAGTAAGCTTGATTTTCTGCTGATTTCTGTTGTATAAATGTCCCACTATAAGTAATGTAAAACTACTGAAGAGAAGTCACTGAAGGGAGAGTTTGTAAGGTATACAAACAATGGGGACTCTTGCATCTTTAAGAGCCAGTTTAGCACGCCACTGATAAGTTGTCATCTGATATTATCTTCTTTTGAAATATTGTTTTTACCTTATAGAAGAGAACCTCACGAAAGAGCACTAATTTAAAGAAAATAATAATTTGGTAATCGTGCAAGTGAAAATTACAATGAGAGGCATTTTCAGGATAGATGGATAGTGTACTTCCTGGTATCCCTTGAATCACTTTATGTTTATCAGCTCTTCTCAGCCTATAAATTATATTACCCTACTATTATTTGATATGTGAGGACCAACTCATTTGCTATGGAAGTTTCATAAATCAATACATAATCAACGACATAAATTTCTCAGCACATTTTTCTACTCTTTTCTTAATGATTGAGTTAATTGATTTTTTATTTTAGGTTCAGATAACTGTACAGAAAGAGTAAAATAATGTTAGATTGGGCTTGCATTTATCTTAAATAAGGAAACATAGAGTTTATGAACTTGTTTCCACATAATTTCACTTTCTCCTCCTGCACGTTCAATTACCGCCACATCTTATTTATCTTAGGCTTAATTCCCTCATTACTCCTTGTTCGTAAATTCTCACACTTCTGCTGCTTTCTTTGCCTTCATATGTCAAAATGTGTAATAAGAAATGAAAGTCCCGTGAGTCTGATCACAGACCAAAACCCTAATGTAGAGGTCCAGCAGTCATTAGGATATTGGAATTTTCCAAGGTAGCTAGCTCTCAAGTCAAACAAGATTTAGAAACTGAATTCTTTACTGATTCAGTGACCTGGATTTCTATAAGAGCAACGTGAAAAGAGCAACTAAAATATAAGCCAAGAAAAGAGTCTCAGGATGCACTGACCATTATGTATATGTTAATTAAAATGATGTGAATTGCAGCAGAATAATTCACAAAGACTTAAAATAATTTCAGCATCTAGCAGAGGAAAAGTACAAGGCATAACGGAGGGTGCAAGGACAGAATGATTTGTAAAAAAAAAAAAATTTAGAAAAGGAAAAGAAATCTCTCCTTTCTCTATACTTGTCAGAATCCTAAACTTCTGAGTGTATAAATCCTTGGGTTGATTTAAAATTCCTATTTCTAACTTGGAATGAGTTGTACAATATTTGGGAGTTTTTCAGGAAATGGCAAATAATTTCAGAATATGATCCTGCCATGGATAGCCCTTGGCAAAATAGGGAAGTAGAGTCTTCATCTTCGGTAACTCCTCTGTTTTCCAGACATTTATCTTTACTATTTTGGGCTTGCATGCTGTCCTATCATATATCACAGCCCCCAGTGATGCTCCTCCTCTTTTCATTAAGGGTTGCTGTTCAGACCAGTCATCACAAAATTTTGATGTATTGAAGTGATCTTGCCCTACTCAGGAGAGTCCAACCTCCATACCTCATAAAATATGTTGGCCCTGTTGTCTGTCTCTCTTAAAGTATTGTTCTCTGGAACCAGCCAATTCTGTAAACACAGAGAAAAAATAATGAAGAGGCAACAGATATTAAAATAATGAAAAACACACAATATACAAATAGTCATTTTAACTATTTTTAAATGTACACGTCCATGACTCTAAGGAATGGTTTCAGACTACTTTGAGATAGAGAAAGCATCATTTACATTATTCCCCAAGATATCTGGTCGCAATACTTCAGCTGGTACTGAGGTCAGGCTACAATTGGGTTAGTTATCAAGCCTAAGCACTTCATCTGTGTTCTTGGCTTTATCTTCATGAGATCTTACTTCTTGAGGGGTGGATGACCTGAGTTTTGACATCAACAAAGGTTTATTATGATTGAATTGTTCCCAAACATTAATATTTCAGCATTTTCCTTCATGGTAAAGAAAGCAATATTTGTGGAGCCCCTGCTATATGCCAATAACAGTGTCAATGTTATCTTTATTAACTCTTTTTAGTAGTCTTGCAAGAAAAGCTCTGCATTCTTTTCACATTCTTAAAAATTAAATTAAAGCACATGTTGAAATGGTACAAATCTCAAATATTTAGTTTAATAAATGTTTATATGTGTAGCAACAATCCAATGTAAGTCATAGAACAATTATCTCTGCAAAGCCTTCCTTGTGTTCACACTGTCAATATATCCCTAAAGATGTAATCACACTCTATGTCCTGTAAATGCATCATATTTTATGTATTCTTTTGGATATAGCTATATTTGCTAATAATTACTTCTGTGAGCTCCAACTATGTTTTTTAAATGTATAAGTATTTTGTTATTTTTATTATTCTGTACTATTTGATTAATTCTGTACTATATTTGATTAATATTAACGTATCATTTATTTTTTCATTCTTTTATAATAAGCATTTGGATTATTTTTAATTTTGGGATGATTCTGAATGACAATCCTGTGGAGATTCTGACATAAGTATTTGGTGGGCGTAAATACTCCTTTCCTTTTATTAGATGCCTAGGAGTAAATCTTGTGTGTAAAAAGTGAATGTACAGCTTTATTAGATGCTACAAAAGAAATTTCAAAGGTAGTTTTACCATTTTACATTCTTTTATGAAATGCTTTTTCAAATCTTTTGTATAACTTAAAATTGGAAGCATATCTTTTGCCTTTTTATTTAAACTATTTTATTAAGCTATGATTGCCATATAAAAAGCTGTACATATTTAATGTGTACATCTCAGTGAGCTTGTGTACAACTGTGAAAGCATCACCACTATCAAAGTCATAAACACACCCATCACCTCTTAGAATTTCCTCCAATCCCCTTTTGTTGTTATTATTGGGGATTTTTTTATGTAGAAACACTTGACATAAAATATATCCACTTAGCAAAATTTAGGTATATAATACAGTGTTATTAGTTATAAGCACTGTGCTGTGTAGTGGATCTCTAGAACTTATTTTCTTGCATAACTATAACATTGTATCTTTTACTCATCATGCCCAAATTTCTCCCTCCTAGACCCTGGAAGCTACTGTTTGGAAGTTTGAATTCTCAAGACTCATGTTGAAATTTGAGCTCCAATGTTGAAGACAAGGAATAAGTGGAGATGTTTGGGTAATGGGAGCAAAACCCTCATGAATGGCTTGGTGCCATGTTCAAGGTAACAAATGAGTTTCCACTTTATTAGTTCTCATGGGGGCTGGTTTTTAAAAAGAACCTGGAACATTTCTTCCCTCTCTCTTGCTTCCTTTCTTGCCATGTGATCACTGCATATGCCATTACTGGAAGCAGCCTGTAGTCCTCATGAGAAGCACATATTGATGCCATGCTTCTTGTACAGTCTGCAGAACTGTGAGCCAAATAAATCTCTTAATAAACCTCTTCTCTCTGTAAAATACCGACCCACATGTATTCCTTTATAGCAACACTAAACAGATGAAGACAGTGGAAACAATTATTCTATTCACTAATTTTATGAGTTTGACTATTTTAGATATCACATGTTAAGTAAGACCATATAATATTTATCTTTTTATATATGATTTATTTCATGTAACATAATGTTCCCCAGATTCATCCATTTGTTGAATAAAGAAAATATCAGGGTTTTCTTTTTACAGGCTTAGTAATACTTCATTATATTTCTATACCATAATTTATTTATTTACTTATTCATTGAAAGATATTTTGGTTGTTTCCATCTCATAGCTTTTATGGATAACACTGCAATTAAGATGAAAGTGCAGATATCCCTTTGAGATCTTGATTTCAATTTTTTTGGATATATATTCAAAAGAAGGATTGCTGGATTATATGGTAGTGCTAATTTTTAATTTATTAAGAGATTTTCATTGTGTTTTCTATAATGGCTGTACCAGTTACATTTCCACCAATAGTGCACAAAGGTTCACTTTCTCTACATCTTTGCCAAAATATTTTTTCATATCATTAAAAAAAAAATAGCCATAATAACAGGTGTGATGTAATACCTCACTGTAATTTGATTTATATTTTCCTAATGGTTGGGGATGTTGAGCACACTTTCATGTTTGCATTAGGCATTTGAATGTCTTGAAAAAATGTCTATTCAGGCTCTTCGGCTGTTTTTTGATTGGCTTGTGGGGTTTTTTACTATACAGTTGTATGAATTTGCATTTGTTTCTCTATTCTACAGGTTACCTTTTCAGTTTGTTGACTTTATTTTACTGTGCGGAAAGCTTTTTAGTTTTGTGTAATTTCACTTGTTTATTTTTGGTTTTCTTGTGTGTGTTTCTGGCATCATATTAAAAAAATTTGTTGCAAAGACTAATGTCAAGAAACTTTACTCCTACTCCTACATTTTCTTTTAGGGGTTTTACATTTTTAGGCCTTAGATTTCATTCTCATTTATTTTGAGTTGATTTTTATGTATGAAGAGTCTATTCTGAATATGGGTATTCAGCTTTCCCAACACTATTTATTGAAGAGAACTTTCTACATTGCATTTTCTTGGCTCCCTTGTCAAAAATTAGTTAATCGCATATTAATGGGTTTATTTCTGGGCTCTCAGTTTCTTCCTTTGGTTTAGGTGTTTGGTTTTTATGCAAGGGCTCTATTGTTTTAATTACTATAGCTTTTAAATATAATTTAAAATAAAAATGTGTGATACCTTCAGCTTTGTTCTTTTCACTCAAGGTTACTTTGACTAGTTAGAGTCTTTTATGGTTCTATTTCCATGAAAAATGTTATTGGAATTTTTATAGGGATTGTATTGAATCTGTTGAATGATTTGGGTATTATGGACATTTTAACAATAGTAATTCCTCCAATGCTTGAACACAGGATATTTTTCCATTTATTTGTGTGTAATTTTTTTTATCAATGTTTTACAGATTTTTGTGTGCAAGTCTTGGATCTCCTTGGTTAAATTTATCTTGGTTTATTATTTTAATGCTATTATCAACTGGATTGCTTTCTTAATTTTTTTTGAAAGTTCACTGTTAGAAGATATAAACACAACTGATTTTTAGATGTTGATTTGCTGAATCCAAATCTAATGAATTTGTTTATTTGTTATAACAATCTTTGCAGGAGATTATAAGGTTATTTTGTGTATAAAATTGTCATTTAAAAACAGAGAAAATGTTGTTTCTCCCTTTCCAATTTTAATGCCTTTTATTTGTTTTCTTGCCTAATCACTCTGGCTAGGGCTTCCCCTGAAAAGATCAATAATGAGGAAGGGAATTGAATTACTAACCAAAGACCTCCCAACAAAAATTCCTAGGATCAAATACTTCACTGTTGAATACTACCAAATAGTTAAATAAAAATTTATGTAAATCATTATCAAACTCCTTCAGAATATGAAAGAGTATGGAACACTTTAAAATTTATTCTGTGTTGCCAGCGTCACACCAGTAAAGGACACTGTGATGAAAAGAAACTACAGGCCACTATCCCTGATTAATATGGATGCCACATTCTCAACAAGTACTAGCAAACTGAATTCACTGGCTCATTAAAAGAATAACATACTATGATCAAATGAGATTTATTCCTGGAATTCAGAATAAATGTGATATACCAGAATAAAGGATAAACATAATATGATCAACTTAATAAAGAAAAAGCCTTTGAGAAAATTTGGTATTTTTAATAAATATTCTCAACTAATTAAGTAATAATATAAATACACCTCAACATAATACTAAACTGATATGACAAGGCCACAGATAACATCATACTCAACAGTGAAAACTAAAAATTTTTCCTCTAAGATCAGGAAGAAGACAAGGATATACACTTTTGCCACTTCTATTCTCTTTTTCTGATTAATCTGTAGGAGATTTTATATTTATATATTCAGAATTTTAGTTCATCATCAGATATCTGTAACTACATCAATGCTATATATCAAATAATGATTTCAAGTCTGTGGCTTGCCTTTTTAGTCTCTTAAAATTTTTTTAAAGGAATAGATGTTTGTAATTTAAAGAAAGCAAAAATATAAATATTTACTGGTAATTGACTTCTCTGTGATATTTTCCTACATTTTTTTCAATAAACTTTATAATTTTTTTCTTTCATATTTAGATCTATGATCCATTTCAAATTAGTTTTTGTGTGTGGTGTGAGTGAAATTAAAATTCACTGTTTTCTATGGAGATAGCCAATTGACTTAGTACAATTTATTCAAGAAAACATATTATATTTTCCAAAAGCAGTGGCATATTTGTTGTTTATCAAATTGCTATATATAAATGGTGACTTATATACAAATTTTAGGGTTTTTTTCCTATAATATGTCTTCATGTTAATGCCATGCTATCTTAATTAATGTAGCTGTGAAATAAGTCTTGATATTTTATGTCTTTTCACTTTAATCTTTTAATCCTAGAATTATCATTCCTTTATTTTAAAATAAATTTTACAATCACCTATAAGGTATCATGAAAATAACTGCAGAGACTGTAATTGAGATTGCATTTGATCTATAGAACATTTAAGGAAGAATCAGTGTATTAAACATGAGTTATTTATTTCCTGTACATTATATATTTATTGATTCTTTATATATCTATTTATTTAGTTTTTCCTTTTTAACTTTATTGAAAAATGATTGAATACAAAAAACTATGCATATTCATTGTGTACAATTTGATGAATTTGAACATATGCAAACACCCAAGATACTATCTCCACAATAAAAGTAATAGACATATCCAACACCTTCCAAAGTTTTATCATGTCTCTTTTCTGTGTGTTCATTTGTTTGTTTGTTTGTTTGTTTGTGGTAAGAACATGTGATCTGGCCAGGCACAGTAGCTTACACCTGTAATCCCAGTACTTTGGGGGACTGAGGCAGGAGGATCACTTGAGGTCAGTAGTTCAAGAGCAGCATGTCCAACTGGGTGAAACCCAGACTCTACTAAAAATACAAAAAGTTAGCTGGGTGTAGTGGTAGCACACGTTTGTAATCCCAGCTACTCAGAAGGTTGAGGTGGGAGAACTGATGGAACCCGGGAGACGGAGTTTGCAGTAGACCAAGATCGCACCACTGCACTCTAGCCTGGGCAACAGAGCGAGACTCCGTCCCCCCCACCAAAAACAAAAAAAAACAAAAAAAGAACATGTGATCTACCCTCCCAAAAAATGTTGAAGTACACAGTACTATGTTGTAACTATAGGCACTGTGTCTACAGTAGATCTTAAGAAATAATTTATTTTGTGTAACTAAAATTTCTTCTATGAGTTTAACTATTATAGCTACCTCATGTAAGTGGAATCATGCAGTGTTTGTCTTCCTGTGATTGGCTTATGTTACTTAGCATAGTGTCCTCTAGGTTTATCTGTGTTGTTGCAAGCAGCAGTTACTTCTTTAGAAAGGCTGAATAATATTTTCATTTACATATATCTAACATGTTGTACTTGTTCTTATGTCTATGGCCACTGACTCAGTATAGATATCTTTAAAATATCTTTTAAATTTATTCTTAGATATTTTTGATGAAATGGTAGATTATATTATTCTTTAAATTTCACTTTCTAATTATTTTCTACTGACACATAGGCTTAAAATTTATTATTGTACATTGATCTTTTATCCAGTTATCTGGCAAATTTATTTATTTATTTATTTAGAGATGGAGTCTTGCTCTGTCACCCAGGCTGGAGTGCAGTGACATGATTTCCACTCACTGCAACCTCCACCTCCCGGGTTCAAGTGATTCTCCTGCCTCAGCCTCCTGAAGAGCTGGAATTACAAGCACCCGCCACCAGGCCTAACTAAGTTTTGTATTTATAGTACAGACAAGGTTTCACCATGTTGGCCAGGCTGGTCTCAATCTCATGACCTCAAGTGATCTGCCCACCTCGACTTCCAAAAATGCTGGGATTACAGGTGTAAGCGACCACACCCAGCCTAAGTTAATTAATTTAATAGTTTGTTATAACTTATTTTGTTTGGTCATGGACAAAAACATGACATACGTAAATAAAGCCAGTTTTATACTTCTATTCTAATCCTAATACCAAGTTGTGGCAGGATTCATCAATTGCTGATTAAAGAATTCTTGGGTCATGAATAACCAACAGCAATACACAGATAGTATATGGACCCACCTGGGGCCAGATAGCATTCTGTGGGCCTTGGGACATGCTTGCTTCAGGTGTGACCCAGCACATTCCCAGCTGTGGTAACTGCAGTAAAAGACTCCTTCTGTATGAGAATAGCAGAAATAAAAATAACGGAGACTTTGTCTTCCACTTTAGGTTCCTGTTCAGCCATAGAAGCTAAATAATTAAGTGGGATCTTGGCATTCCTGAGTCCAGGCCTAGACTCTTTGACAGGGTATCTGGACCTCTGCTGGCCCATAGAGAAACACACTGCCCTTAAGAGTGAGTCCCAGGCCAGGCAACATTCATTATAAGCAGATTGAAAAGCTCTTGGGCCGCATCACTGGTGGCCTGGGAGAAACCCCCATTGGCTGGTGGTGGTAGTGGCCACAAAGAGATAGAGACTCCTTTGCTTGTGGAAATGGGTGGGTAGAGTGGGAAGGACTTTGTCTTGAGTTTGAGGGACAGCTCAGCCACAGTAGAACGGCACAACAGGTAAACTTCTAATGTTTTTGACTCCAATCTTTAGCTCCCAGACACCATCTCTGGACCCACTCAGTGCCTGGGGGAACTCACTGCTCTAAAGAGAGAGACACAAACGTGGGTGGCTTTGCCACCTGCTAATTGTAGAGCCCTGCAATCTTGAATGAAGGGCTGTTGAATTTTGTCAAAGGCCTTCTCTGCATCTATTGAGATAATCATGTGGTTTTTGTCTTCGGCTCTGTTTATGTGATGGATTACATTTATGGACTTGCGTTATGTTGAACCAGCTTTGCATCCCCGGGATGAAGCCTACTTGATCATGATGAATAAGCTTTTTGATGTGCTGTTGAATTCGGTTTGCTAGTATTTTATTGAAGATTTTTGCATTGATGTTCATCATGGATATTGGCCTGAAGTTTTCTTTTTAGTTGAGTCTCTGCCTGATTTTGGTATCAAGATGATGTTGGTCTCATAAAATGAGTTAGGGAGGATTACCTCTTTTTGTATTGTTTGATTTAGTTTCAGAAGGAATGGAACCAGTTCCTCTTTGTACCTCTGGTAGAATTCTGCTGTGAACCCATCTGGACCTGGACTATTTTTGGTTGGTAGGCTATTGATTGCTGCTTCAACTTCAGCCCTTGTTATTGGTCTATTCAGGGTTTCAACTTCCTCCTGGTTTAGTCTTTGTAGAGTACGAGTGTCCAGGAATTTATCCATTTCTTCCTGGTTTACTGGTTTATGTGCATAGAGCTGTTTGTAGTAATCTCTGACGGTAGTTTGTATTTCTGTGGGATCAGTGGTGATATCCCCATTATTTGTTTTTATTGCATTTATTTGATTCTTCTCTCTTTTCTTTTTTATTATTCTGGCTAGTAGTCTGTCTACTATGTTGATCTTTTCAAAAAACCAGCTCCTAGATTTATTAATTTTTTGAAGGGTTTTTTGTGTCTTTATCTCCTTCAGTTCAGCTCTGATCTTAGTTATTTCTTATCTTCTGCTAGCTTTTGAGTTTTTTTGATCTTGCTCCTCTAGCTCTTCCAATTTTGATGATAGGGTGTCAATTTTAGATCTTTCTTTCCTTGTTTCTCATGTGGGCATTTATTGCTATAAATTTCCCTCTCAACACTGCTTTAAAGGTTTCCCAGAGATTCTGATAAGTTGTGTCTTCATTCTGATTTGTTTCAAAGAACATCTTTATTTCTGCCTTCATTTCATTGTTTATCCAGTTGACACTCAGAAGCAAGTTGTTCAGTTTCCAAGTGGTTGTGTGGATTTGAGTGTTTCTTAATCCTGAGTTCTAATCTGATTGTGCTGTGGTCTGATAGACTGTCATGATTTCCATTCTTTTGCGCTTGTTGAGGAGTGATTTGCTTCCAATTATGTGGTCAATTTTAAAGTAAGTGCAATGTGGTTCTGAGAAAAATGTATATTCTGTGGATTTGGGGTGGAGCGTTCTGTGTATGTCTATTAGGTTTGCTTGTTCCAGCTCTGCATTCAAGCCCTGGATGTACTTGTTAATTTTCTGTATCATTGATCTGTCTAATATTGACAGTGGAATGTTGAAGTCTCCCACTATTATTGTGTGGGAGTCTAAATCTCATTTTAGGTCGTTAAGAACTTGCTTTACGTATCTGAGTGCTCCCGTGTTGGGTGCATATATATTTAGGAGAGTGAGCTCTTCTTGTTGGATTGATCCTTTTACCATTATGTAATGCCCTTCTTTGTCTCTTTTGATCTTTGTTGGTTTGAAGTCTGTTTTATCCGAGACTAGGATTGCAACCCCTGCTTTTTTTTGTTCGCCATTTGCTTGGTAAATCTTCTTCCATCCCTTTATTTTGATTCTATGTGTGTCTTTGTATGTGAGATGGGTTTCCTGAATACAGCACACCGATGGGTCTTGACTTTTTATCCAGTTTGCCAGTCTGTGTCTTTTGATTGGGGCATTTAGGCCATTTACATTCAATGTTAATATTGTTATGTGTAAATTTGATCCTGCCATTTTGTTACTGGCTGGTTTTCTTTCCCATTAGTTGACTTATTTTCTTTATTGCATTTTTGGTCTTTGCCATTTGGTGTGCTTTTGCAGTGGTTGGTACTTGTTCCTTTCTGTGTTTAGTGTTTCTTTCAGAAGCTCTTGTAGGGCAGGTCTGGTGCTGATGAAATCTCTCAGTAATTGCTTGTTCTTAAAGGATTTGATTTCTGGTGCTCTGCTACATTTAATAGCCCCTAGTTTCCCAGCTTAATTTGGGACAAAATTCATTATGTTTGGGCCAAACAAAATGCAATTAAATGATGTTTTGGGTTTTGTTTTTGTTTTTTGTTTTTCGGTTTTTTTTTTTTTTACTTTCTAATTTATAACTGTGAGAAATAGATTCAGTCATGGATGACAGGATACATATTTGAGATATTGACTTACAACAAACAGGGCCTATCCTAACTGCCAATTAAGATGATGGTGGCAGTGGTGGTGGGAGAGAGGGTGGGGGAAAAAAAGATGGATGGTGGTGGTAGGGTTGTAAGGGTGATACAATAACAAAAAAATAAAACTCACCTTTCTTTCTACAACACAGTCTCCCTTTCATTATCAGACTGTCTTACAATTATTTGAAATTTGTTAACTTTAATTTATATATGACACTACTACAGTGCAGTACATTGAAATTAGAAACAAATTGCCTGTGTGAAGTTAAACAGCACAGTTAGCTTTTCAAAAAGATAATTTGAGGAAATTCCTAGGTTGTTCATATGTGACTCAATTTATAAATAATGGACAACTCTCAATAATAATTATTATTATATCCAGTTAACGTCTTACAAGAGTAGCTTCTCTGTCCCTCTCTCTAGACTAGCCTGACATTAACTGTTCTATGCCATTGCCATTACACCTGGTGGAAACTGTTGATTAAATTTCTGTCCCCTCTTTGATAAGATGAAGACAATATAGATTTATACAGGAAAGACCTGTAGGTCCTGACTTGTTTCATCTTCTTGCCAACAGCGTGTACCATTCTTTTTCTGGAGTGGTGAGCACCTTAACCTTGATTCTGACCTACCTTAGAAATCATCTTGTTCCTTCTCATTGTGCTTAGAGACGGTGGAAAGTAGCATTCAAACGTCCTATATTTTTTCTCATGGTGCTGTGTTGGTAGTTTTATTGTGTGTGAAGAATCATTTAATTAGAGGAAAAAAAGATCTTGTCTTTAATTCTACTTTGTATCTGGGAATTAAATTGACATCTGGGCTAAGTAATGCTTACTGAATAAATTAGCAAAATATATAATCCCAATGTTAGATATCACTCCATTAAACTTACACCATTAGATATCGGAAAAGCATGACCCAACAATTTTCTGTTGGGATACAAAGGTGTGCATATTCTTTCAAAAAACATTTATCGAGTAGATTGTATGTACCAGGTTTTATATTGGGCACCAGTGACACAATGAATAATCAAACTTGGTCAGTTTTGTATGTCCATGAATCAAAAGATGGCATGAACCTACTGTTATATATACATCATGGTAGGCTCAACACAAAATATTTTTTCAACCAAATGTCAATCTAGTGGACCCAGTCACCAACTTAAATGTAATCTTGTAATAATGGACACTGCTGATAGGCATAATCCTCATCAGATCCTATGTGGAGTATCATATTATGTGGCTGACACTGCCCATTAAACAATATTTTATTTCTCCATGTTTCTCAAAGAGAGAGAGACATGATTCCAGTATCACCTAAAAAAGCTACGTTCTATTATTATGGGTGGTATTCATCACCTTAAACATGCAACCTTTGTGTTACAATCTAATGTACTTTTAGTAATTTAAAAATATACAATTAAGTAATTATTGAATATAGTTACCCTGTTGTGCTATCAAATACTAGGACTTATTATTTCTAACTATGATTTTGTACCCATTAACCATGTCCACTTCTCTCTTACCCTCAAACAACGCTTCACAGTCACTGGTAACCATGCTTCTTCTTTCTTCATGAGCTAAATTGCTTGAATTTTTAGCTTCCACAAATAAGTTAGAACATGCAAAGTTTGTCTTTATGTCTGTCTTATTTCAATTAACATAATGACCTCCAGTTCCATGATGTTGCGGCAAATGAGAGGATCTCATTTCTTTTTTTATGTCTGAATCATACTCCATTGTGTATATGTGCCCCCATATACTTTATGCATTCATCTGCTGACAGATATTGAGGTGCTTCTAAATCTTGGCTATTATGAATACTTCTCCCATAAACATGGGAGTGCAGATATCTCATTGATATACTGATTTCCTTTCTTTTGGGTATATACCTAACAGGTGGATTGCTTCATTGTGTGGTAACCATATTTTTAGTTTTCTGAGGAAACTCCAAACTGTGCTGCAAATGTTCTCCATAGTGGTTGTATTAATTTACATTCCCATCAAAAGTGTAGAGGGTTTCTTTTTCTTCACATCCTTGTCAGAGTTTGTTATTGCCTGACTTTTGGATATAAGCCATCTTAACTGGGGTGAGAGGATATCTCATTGTAGTTTCAATTTCCATTTCTCTGATGATCAATAACATTGAGCATTTTTTTCATATACCTGTTTGCCATTTGTATATCTCTTCATGAGACATGTCTATTCAGATATTTTCCCCATTTAAAATTAGATTATTTGATTTTTTCCTACAGAATTGTTTGAGTTCCTTATATATTTTGGTTATTAATCTCTTCTCAAATGGATACTTGCAAATCTTTTCTCCCATTCTGTTGGTTGTCTCTTCACTTTCCTTTGTTGTGCAGAAGTTTTTTAACTTGATGTGATCCTATTTGTCCATCTTTGCTTTGCTTGCCTGTGCCTTGGATAGTACTCAATAAATATTTGTCCAGTCCAATGTCATGGAGAGTTTCCTAATCTAGTTACATAGTTTGAGGTATTAGATTTAAGTTGTTAATTCATTTTGACAAGTTTTGAATATGAGAAGAATGGTCTAGTTTTATTCTTTCACATATGGATATCCAGTTTTCGCAGCACTATTTATTGAACCAACAATTTTCCCCAATGTATGCTCGTGCCACCTTTGTCAAAGTGAGTTTATTGTAGATGAACAGATTTATCTCTGGGTTCTCTATTCTGTTTCACTGATCCATGTGTATGTTTTCATGCCAGTACCACGTTATTTTGGTCACTATATCTCTGTAGTATAATTTGAAGTCAGGCAATGTGATTCCTCCCATTTTATTCTTCTTGCCCACAATAGCTTTGGCTATTCTGGATCTTCTGTGGTTCCATAAAAAAATTTAGATTTTTTTTTCACATCAGTGAAAAATGTCATTCACATTTTGGTGGGGATTGATTGAATGGGTAGATTGCTTTGGGTAGTATGGACATTTTAACAATACTTATTCTTCCAGTCAATGAAAATGAATAATTTTTTGTGGTCTGTTCAATTATTTTGCCAACGTTTTACAGTTTTTATTGTAGATATTTTCCCCTTCTTTGGTTAATTTATTTTCTAAGTGTTGGATTTTATTTGTAGCTATTTTAAGTGAGATTACTTTTTAATTTATTTTTCAAATTTTTTGCTGTTGATATATAAAAACAATACTGATTTTTATATGTCAATTATGTATCCTGAAACTTTGTTTATCAGCTCTAATAGTTTTTTGTGGAATCTTTTGGTTTTCACAAACATAAGATCACATTATCTGCAAACAAGAATAATACGACTTTTTTCATTCCAATGTGGACGCCCTTTATTTCTTTCTCTTGTCTGAAAGTTCTAACCAGGTCTTCCAGTACTATGTTCAGTCAGTGGTGAAAGTGGGCACCTTTGTCTTGTGCAGATCTTAGAGAAAAGACTTTCATCTGTTTTCCATTCAGTATGACACTAGCTTTCTGCCTGTTTTATATGGCTTTTATTATTTTTATTATTGTTTCTTCTATACTCATTTTTGAAGGTTTTCATAATGAAGTGATATTGAATTTTATCAAAAGCTTTTTTAGCATCAGTTGAAATGATCATTTTTTTTCCTTCATTTTGTTGATATGGGCAAACTCGTGTCACAGGGGTTTGTTGTACTGATTATTTTTGTCACCCAGATACTGAATCTAGTATCCAATAGTTATTTTTTTCTGACCCTCTTTTTTCTCCCACTCATCACTTTCAAGTAGATCCCATTGTCTGTTTTTCCCCTCTGTGTGTCCATGAGTCATTTTCTTTTTCTGATGTGTTTTTATCTGGTTCTGTTATCATTGTAATATTTACCTCATAGAGTGAGTTTGGAAATATTCCCTTCTCCTCTATTCTTTAGAATAGTTTGAGGGAGATTGGTGTTAGTTCTTTCTAAATGTTTGTAAAATTAATCACTGAAGCCATCCAGCCCCAGAGTTTTGATGGGTGAGATAACAGGAAGATACCTTGTTGCACTCAGCATGGCTGGCATGTTTATGTACCTTTATGCCTTTTGGATTTTATTATGTCTGGGTGATTTTCCAATATTTTATAAACATGATGTTTAGGACTCTCCTGGATTGAACTATGATCATATATCTGGACAATGTTTTAGTTTGCTTGTGATAGTATTGTCCAGATTGTCCTGGGCTGTCTCCAATAGAATCACCTTTGTGCTTAAAATGTAGAAGTATGAACTTTATGAAGCCCGAGTCAAGTTCATGATTTCTCTAATCTCCTCATATGGAATTAAGATGAACTTCTGGACAGTCATATCAGTACTGATTAAAGAAGATGAACAGTCACTTTTCAAAGGAAGACATACAAATAGCCAACAAGCATATGAAAAAAAAATGCTCGATATCACTGATCATTAGAGAAGTGCAAATCGAAACCACAATGATATACCATCTCACACAAGTAAGAATGGCTCATATTAAAAAGTCAAAAAGTAACAGACGCTGGTGAGGTTGTAGAGAAAGGGAATGCTTACACACTGTTGGTGTGTGTGTAAATTAGTTAACCCATTGTGGAAATCAGTGTGGCAATTCTCAAAGAGCTAAAAACAAAACTACCATTCAACCCAGCAATCTCATTACTGGTTATATACTCAGTGGAATATATATAATTCTACTATAAAGATACATGCATGTGAATGTTTATTGCAGCACTATTCACAATACCAAAGACATGTAATTAACCTGAATTGTCATCAATGACAGATTGAATAAAGTGTGGTACATATAGACAATGAAATGCTATGCAACCATAAAAAGAATAAGATATATATTCAAAATAATATATATTTTGTGGGAACATGGATGGAGATAGAGCTCACCATCCTTAGCAAACTAATGCAGGAACAGAAAGTCAAATACCACGTTCTCACTTGTAAGTGGGAGCTAAATGACGATAATTCATGGACACACAGAGGGGAACAACAGACACTGGGATCTACTTGAAGGTGACAGGTGGGAGAAAAAAGAGGATCAGAAAAAAATAACTATTGAATACTAGACTCAGTACTTGGGTGACAAAATAATCAGTACAACAAACCCCTGTGACACGAGTTTGCCCATATAACAGACTTGCACATGTGCCCCTGAACGTAAAAATAAAACCTTAAAAAAGGACACAAATATAATTCTAAAACAACTGCTAATAATTTTCACATTCCATTGATAATTAAATGAGGTGCTTCCTCCCATTTTTGGCCCTGAGTATCTCTCTAACCAATCTTTTGAGATAAACACTAGACATGTCAGTGAGCTCCTATGTCCACGAAAGCTTTCAAAGAATTAAAATACAGATTCACTTCTGCTCACATCCTTGTATATTTTTATCCATAAACATAGATAATTTACATTATTATTCAGTCTATTTTCTCTCTTTTAAAAAAGGAAAACCCTTTAGATTTTCCATTCCGGTTACCTCACTATATATTTCTCCTCCTTTAAAGCTATGTTTTAAAAAGATATCTACATATGAACAAGAGTTGAACTCACTGTAGTCATTCACCTGCACCCTATTCACAAAAACTAATTTTGCTAAGGTTATCAATGACCTTTAGTTTGAAAATTATATGGAGCAAGTCCTAATGTACTTGGCCTGTTGTCATTAAACACTTGACTCCTTTCTCCTTGAACCACTCTATTGGTATTAATGACATTTAACTCCTTCTACCTTTATCCACTCTCTCACAGGGCTCTTTCCCTTCTTTTTTTTTTTTTTTCTTTTTTTTCCCATTTATTTATTTTATTGCATTTTAGGTTTTGGGGTACATGTGAAGAACATGCAAAATTGTTGCATAGGAACACACGTGGCAGTGTGATTTGCTGCCTTCCTCCCCATCACCTGCATCTGGCATTTCTCCCCTTGCTATCTCTCCCCAGCTTCCCACCCCCCACCGTCCCTCCCCTATTTCCCCCCAACTAACCCCAGTGTGTAGTGCTCCCCTCCCTGTGTCCATGTGTTCTCATTGTTCAACACCAGCCTATGAGTGAGAACATGCGGTGTTTGATCTGCTCTTCTCTCAGTTTGCTGAGAATGATGGTTTCCAGGTTCATCCATGTCCCTACAAAGGACCCAAACTCATCGTTTTTTATGGCTGCATAATATTCCATGGTGTATATGTGCCACATTTTCCCTCTCCAGTCTATCGTCTATGGGCATTTGGGTTGGTTCCAGGTCTTTGCTATTGTAAACAGTGCTGCAATGAACATTCGTGTGCATGTGTCCTTATAGTAGAACGATTTGTAATCCTTTGGATATGTACCCAGTAATGGGATTGCTGGGTCAAATGGAATTTCTATTTCTAGGTCCTTGAGGAATCGCCACACTGTCTTACACAATGGTTGAACTAATTTACACTCCCACCAACAGTGCAAAAGTGTTCCTATTTCTCCACATCCTCTCCAGCATCTGTTGTCTCCAGATTTTTTAATGATCGCCATTCTAACTGGCGTCAGATGGTATCTCAATGTAGTTTTGATTTGCATTTCTCTGATGACCAGTGATGATGAGCATTTTTTCATGTTTGTTGGTCTCACATATGTCTTCTTTTGTAAAGTGTCTGTTCATATCCTTTGCCCACTTTTGAATGGGCTTGTTAGTTTTTTTCTTGTAAATCTGTTTTAGTTCTTTGTAAATTCTTGATATCAGCCCTTTGTCAGATGGATAAACTGCAATTTTTTTTTTCACATTCTGTTGGTTGCCGATTCACTCTAATGATTGTTTCTTCTGCCGTGCAGAAGCTGTGGAGTTTGATTAGGTCCCATTTGTTGATTTTGGCTTTTGTTGTCAATGCTTTTTGTGTTTTGGTCATGAAGTCCTTGCCTACACCTACGTCCTTAATGGTTTTGCCTAGATTTTCTTCTAGGGTTTTTATGGTGTTAGGTCTTATATTTAAGTCTTTAATCCATCTGGAGTTAATTTTAGTGTAAGGTGTCAGGAAGGGGTCCAGTTTCTGCTTTCTGCACATGGCTAGCCAGCTTTCCCAACACCATTTATTGAACAGGGAATCCTTTCCCCATTGCTTGTTTTTGTCTGGTTTGTCAAAGATCAGATGGTTGTAGACATGTTGTGCTGCCTCTGAGACCTCTGTTCTGTTCCATTGGTCTATATCTCTGTTTTGGTACCAGTATCATGCTGTTTTGATTACTGTAGCCTTGTAGTATAGTTTGAAGTCTGGTAGTGTGATGCCTCCCCCCCCCGCTTTGTTCTTTTTACTTAGAATTGACATGGCTATGTGGGCTCTCTTTTCGTTCCATATGAAGTTTAAGGTGGATTTTTCCAGTTCTGTGAAGAAGGTCATTGGTAGCTTGATGGGGATAGCATCGAATCTGTAAATTACTTTGGGCAATATGGCCATTTTCACGATATTGATTCTTCCTAACCATGAACATGGAATATTTCTCCATCTGTTTGTGTCCTCTCTTATTTCATTGAGCAGTGGCTTGTCATTCTCCTTGAAGAGGTCCTTTACATTCCTTGTTAGTTGTATTCCTAGGTATTTTATTCTCTTTGTGGCAATTGTGAATGGAAGTTTGTTCTTGATTTGGCTCTCTTTAAGTCTGTTATTGGTGTATAGGAATGCATGTGATTTTTGCACATTGATTTTGTATCCTGAGACTTTGCTGAACTTGCTTATCAGTTTCAGGAGATTTGGGGCTGAGACGATGGGGTCTTCTAGATATACAATCATGTCGTCTGCAAATAGAGACAATTTGACTTCCTCCTTTCCTATTTGAATGCCCTTCATTTCTTTTTCTTGCCTGATTGCTCTGGCTAGAACTTCTAATACTATATTGAATAACAGTGGTGATAGCGGGCATCCTTGCCTGGTGACACATTTCAAGGGGAATGCTTCCAGTTTTTGCCCTTTCAGTATGATATTGGCTGTTGGTTTGTCATAAATAGCTTTTATTATTTTGAGATACGTTCCATCGATGCCTAGCTTATTGAGTGTTTTTAGCATAAAGAGCTGTTGAATTTTGTCAAAGGCCTTCTCTGCATCAATTGAGATAATCATGTGGTTTTTGTCTTTGGTTCTGTTTATGTGGTGAATTACGTTTATAGACTTGCGTATGCTGAACTAGCCTTGCATCCCCAAGATGAAGCCAACTTGTTCATGGTGGATAAGCTTTTTGATGTGCTGTTGCAATCGGCTTGTCAGTATTTTATTGAAGATTTTTGCATCTATGTTCATCATGGATATTGGCCTGAAGTTTTCTTTTCTTGTTGAGTCTCTGCTGGGTTTTGGAATCAGGATGATGTTGGTCTCATAAAATGATTTGGGAAGAATTCCCTCTTTTTGTATTGTTTGGAATAGTTTCAGAAGAAATGGTACCAGCTCCTCTTTGTATGTCTGGTAGAATTCAGCTGTGAACCCATCTGGACCTGGGCTTTTTTGGGGTGGTAAGCTCTTAATTGCTGCCTCAACTTCAGACCTTGTTATGGGTCTGTTCAGGGTTTCGGCTTCTTCCTGGTTTAGGCTTGGGAGGCGGCAAGTGTCCAGGAGTTTATCCATTTCTTCCAGGTTTATTAGTTTGTGTGCATAGAGTTGTTTGTAATAATCTCTGATGATGGATTGAATTTCTGTGAAATCTGTGGTGATATCCCCTTTATCGTTTTTTATTGCATCAATTTGGCTATTCTCTCTTTTCTTTTTTATTAATCTGGCTAGTGGTCTGTCTATTTTGTTGATCTTTTCAAAAAACCAGCTCCTGGATTTATTGATTTTTTGAAGGGTTTTTTTGTGTCTCTATCTCCTTCAGTTCTGCTCTGATCTTAGCTATTTCTTGTCTTCTGCTAGACTTTGTGCTTTTTTGATCTTGCTCCGGTAGCTCTTTCAGTTTTGACGATAGGGTGTCAAATTTTGATCTCTCCTTGCTTCTCATGTGGGCCCTTATTGCTATATATTTTCCTCTAGAGACTGCTTTAAACGTGTCCCAGAGATTCTATTATGTTGTGTCTTCATTCTCGCTGGTTTCGAAGAACATCTTTATTTCTGTCTTCATTTCATTGTTCATCCAGTCAACATTGAAGAGCCAGTTGTTCATTTTCCATGAAGCTGTGCGGTCCTAGGCTAGTTTTTGAATTCTGAGTTCTAACTTGATTGCACTGTGGTCTGAGAGACTGTTTGTTACGATTTCCGTTCTTTTGCATTTGCTGAGGAGTGATTTACTCCCAATTATGTGGTCAATTTTAGAGTAGGTGTGATGTGGTGCTGAGAAGAATGTATATTCTGTGGATTTGGCGTGGAGAGTTCTGTAAATGTCTATTAGGTTTGCTTAGTCCACATCTGAGTTCAAGTCCTGGATATCCTTGTTAATTTTCTGTCTGGTTGATCTGTCTAATGTTGACAATGGGGTGTTAAAGTCTCCCACTATTATTGTGTGGGAGTCTAAGTCTCTTTGTAAGTCATTAAGAACTTGCCTTATGTATCTGGGTGCTCCTGTATTGGGTGCGTATATATTTAGGATCGTTAGCTCTTCTTGCTGCATTGATCCTTTTACCATTATGTAATGTCCCTCTTTTTCTCTTATGATCTTTGTTGCTTTAAAGTCTAATTTATCAGAGATGAGAATTGCAACTCCTGCTTTTTTTTGCTCTCCATTTGCTTGATAAACCTTCCTCCATCCCTTTATTTTGAGGCTTTGTGTATCCTTGCATGTGAGATGGGTTTCCTGGATACAGCACACCGATGGGTTTTGTCTTTTTATCCAATTTGCCAGTCTGTGTCTTTTGATTGGGGCATTTATTCCATTTACATTTATGGTTAATATTGTTATGTGTGAATTTGATACTGCCATTTTGGTGCTAGTTGGGTGTTTTGCCCTTTAGTTGAGCTAGTACTTGTTGTTCCTTTATATGTGTAGAGCCTCTTTCAGGAGCTCTTGTAGAGATGGCCTGGTGGTGACGAAATCTCTGAGTACTTGCATGTTCCCAAAGGATTTTATTTTTCCTTCACTTATGAAGCTTAGTTTGGCTGGATAGGAGATTCTGGGTTGAAAGTTCTTTTCTTTAAGGATGTTGAATATTGGCCCCCACTCTCTTCTGGCTTGTAGGGTTTCTGCTGAGAGATCTGCTGTGAGTCTGATGGGCTTCCCTTTATGGGTAACCCGACCTTTCTCTCTGGCTGCCCTTAGTATTTTCCCCTTCATTTCAACCCTGGTGAATCTGACGATTATGTGCCTTGGGGTTGCTCTTCTTGACGAATATCTTTGTGGTGTTCTCTGTATTTCCTGGACTTGAATGTTTGCCTGCCTTGCTAGGTTGGGGAAGTTTTCCTGGATAATATTCTGAAGAGTATTTTCCAGCTTGGATTTATTCTCTTCGTCGCATTCGGGTACGCCTATCAAACGTAGATTAGGTCTTTTCACATAGTCCCACATTTCTTGGAGACTTTGTTCATTCCTTTTTACCCTTTTTTCTCCAGTCTTGCCTTCCCGTTTTATTTCATTGAGTTGATCTTCGACCTCTGATATCCTTTCTTCTGCTTGGTCAGTTCGGCTGTTGATACTTGTGCATGCTTCATGAAGTTCTCGTGTTGAGTTTTTCAGCTCCATCAATTCACTTATATTCCTTTCTATTTTGTCCATTCTCATTAGCATTTCGTCAAATCTTTTTTCAAGGTTCTTAGTTTCTTTGCATTTGGTTAGAACATGTTCTTTAAGTTCACAGAGATTTCTTATTACCCACCTTCTGAATTCTGATTCTGTCATTTCATCACACTCGTTCTCCATCCAACCTTGTTCCCTTGCTGGTGAGGAGTGGTGATCCCTTTTAGGAGGAGAGGTGTTCTTGTTTCGGGTGTTTTCATCCTTTCTGTGCTGGTTTCTTCCCATCTTTAAGGATTTATCCACCTGTTTACTTTGTAGTTGCTGGCTTTCAGATTGGGTCTCAAATCTTTCAGATTGACGTTCTTTTTTTTTGATGATGAGGTTATTTCTGTTTCTTGGTTTTCCTTCTGACAGTCTGGCCCCTCTGCTGTAGGTCTGCTGAGGTTCACTCCAGGCCCTGCTTGCCTGGGGTTCACCTGCAGCAGCTGCTGAACAGCAAGGGTTGTTACCAGTTTTCTTCTTCTGCTATCTTTGTCCCAGACGGATACCCGCCTAGTGTCAATCTTATCTCTCTTTTATGAGGTGTCTTTTTGGATATATAGGGGTCAGGGAGCTGCTTGAGGAGACGGTCTCTTCTTTATAGGAGCTCAAATGGTGAGCTGTGAGCTCTGTTGTTGTTCATTCAGAGCTGCTGGGCAGGTACTTTTAGGTCTGCTGCAGCAGAACTCATAAACTGCTTTTTGTTCCTAGGTGCTCTGTTCCAGGGGTTTAGGGCTTTATTTATGAGTTTCCGTTATGCTGCCGCCTTCTTTTTTTTTTTTTTTTCCTTCAGACCTGCCCAGCCCAGCAAGTAGGCAGCCTTGGTGGCCTATAGCAGCTTTGCTGAGCTGCTGTGGGCTCCGCCCCGCTGCCGAGTGAACGTCCCTGCAGTCCTGTTTATATGGGTGTAGTTAGAACTGCTTTGGCGATGGTGGCCCACCTCTGTTGAGGCGGAGTCTCTTTGGTGCGGCGGATTGCCTTGGCAATGGCGCGCTGCCTTGGTAATGGCATACGCCCCTCCCCCACAGAGCTGGACTGTCCCGGTTTCAGCTGCGCTTGCTGTGAAACTCTCAATCCAGAGTTTCTGGTTGCTGTTCTTTTGTGGGGGTGGGGCCAGCTGAGCCTGATCGCCTGGCTCCCTGCCTCAGAACCTTTTTTAAGTTGGTGTTCCAGTCGCCTGTTGAAGAGGCGCCGGGGTCTGTTTGTTTTCCCCTGCGGCCACTCACTGCGCTGGCTTAAACAGCGGCACTGAGGTTTGTGGCGCTTTTTTTTTTTTGCCCTGGAATCTACTGTCCTGGTTCTCTGCTCAGTCCCCTTTTTGAACTGGCGAATGGGTGACTTCCTGTGGCTCCAATCGCCAGCCAAAAGGGCACCCGGACCAGTGTATTTTGTACGGAGAACCGCGGCTCCGGGGCGCCGACATAGCAGCCGCGCTGGCCGAAACAGCCATGCTGGCGACCGTGGAGCTTCTCCGCCCGGGAATTTCCTAGTCTGTGGGCAATAAAAACGTGGCGTCCACTCACCCTCTGCGCTTTCACTGGGAGCTGCAATTCTGAGCTGTTCCTAAACGGCCATCTTGTATCCTTGCCTCTTTCCCTTCTTAATATAGTCTGTAAATATTGGAATTCCTCAGGACTTCATTCTGGTTGCTCTTTTCTTCTTTATTGTTTTACATCTTCATGGACATTCCACTCACTCTTATGACATTACCATTTGTCTATATGCTGATTACTCTTCCAGTACCACAAATCCAGAATTTTTTATTTACCTACTTAATAATGACACTTCAGTGTATCTCAGACAAGCCAAAATGAAGATGTTCCAAACTGAACATTTGATATCCACTTGCTAAACCTGTCCCTCAATCATTATTCTCCATTTTAGTAAATATCTTCACTTCATAAACATAGGGGTCATTATTTATACCTCCTTTTATCTTTTATGTTCAGTGAAATACCAAACTCTGTAGATAAATCCTACAAAATACATTCCAAATAGATAAAATACTTTTCATTTCTGTTACCAGTATGCAGCACTGTTTTTATTGTGTATTTTATTGCTCCTTCTATTATTTACTTTTTCCTAACTTTTATTCTAGGTTCAGAACATACATATGCAGGTTTGTTACATGGGTAAATTGCATGTTGTGGGGGTTGAGGGTACAGATTATTTCATCATTCATGTAATGAGCACAGTACCTAAAAGGCAGTTGTTCAATATTCATCCTCCTAACCCCCTCCATCATCAAGTAGACCTCAGTGTCTATTGTTCCTTTCTTTGTGTCAATGTGCGCTCAATATTTAGCTAACACATGCAAGTGAGAACATGTGGTATTTTGTTTTCTGTTCCTACATTAATTTGCTTATGCTAATGGTCTCCAAATCCATACATGTTGCTGCTCAAGATATGATTTTGTTCTATTTTTGTGGCTACATCATAGTATTATATGTTGTATATGTACCACATTTTCTTTATCCAGTCCACTGTTAATGGATGGGCATTTAGGTTTATTCCATGAGTTTGCTATTGTGAATAGTGCCGCGATGAACATACACATGCATGTGACTTTTTCGTAGAATAATTTATATTTCTTTCCAGTATTCCACTCTCTGAAGGAAACCCTTTCTGATCTCTCTTAATCATTCTTTTTGTGTGAAACTTCAGAACACAATGCACCTATTCTTCATATTACTTGCTGCTGCCACATTTTGCATTTTCAAAATAATTAGGTAAATAAATATCTGCATCTTTCACTAGGTTGTAAGTTCCATAAGAGTCTTGTTTTAGTCTATTGTGTACAATACCTGATACACAAGAGGCATCCAATAAATAATTATTAAATGAATTATAGAATGCCATAGTAATTTTTAGCAACAAGTGCACATTCATCATGTTCCAGGAACTTTGGAAAGTGTTATACATAAATTATCCCATTTAATCATCTCAATTATCTTATGAAGAGAGTACTATTATTATATTATTTTATATAGATAATGAACACTGGGCCTAAATAATCCAAAAATATTTCTCAAATTTACGTAACTAGTAAAAGGCAGAAAAACAATCTAAATCTATTTCTATTAGGCTCCAAAGTTTGTGTTTATTAGAAATTCAAACTCTTCCGGTTTGTCTTTGCCAGAATAGTTTATCTGGACTTTTGGTTGCTATCACAAGCCTTAATACAAAATGTTGTCTTATATTCTCATTTCCAGGAGGTCACTACTACATATTACTGGTTAAAATTTTTAGGAAGCCTTAGGTTTGTTTTTCAGTGATTCATTTAAGCAGGTGAAAAATCCTACATATAAATGCCATTTTCTGTCGAATGAAACCTCTATTTTCCTATTAGTGCTTGTATTTCACATATAATACATATATTTTGGCATATACATCACCTCATGCAAGAAATATTAACATTACAATGTATAATGCTTTCCAATATAATACAAGGTTTTGAAAAACACTGTTCCATTACATTTAATAAATCAGGTCTTAGGTCGATGTGTGAAATACTGACTGACTTACTCAGCACCCAGGAAAATTTGAAGTAGTTTTGGTACTATTTTCACAGTGTATGCCTTCTCTTAATATTGATAGATGCTTTTGTTTCTGAGCTGCACAATAACCTGAATTTCATACTACAGTATCATATTTATGTTGTTTCAACATATTAATGATGACAGACTCATTCCCTATTAGGAGCTATAGGGTGTCTTTTGACTTTTATAAATGTGTGAATTAAGTGGCACTATTAGGAGTACGGTTTGCTTGTGTTTTTTAACTATGTGTTGCCTTTTAATTATAATCACCATATTGTGCAATTCTAGGGGTCTCAATCTATACTTTAGTTTATATAAATGATTCCTAAGGAGTTTCATAGTGCACAGCCTGTGAGGCCATACATTGTGAAGTATCATCTTCTCATTCTTATTCATACATAAATAGTGAAGAAATTCCATACGTTAATCACAGAAACTTAAAACGAATACTTTGCTCATTATGTCCTCTGTTACCAACATAATAAATGTCTTACTTGTCCACACCTGAATCTACATATAGTAATGTCTTATATACTTCACTTCCAAATATTCTTGTATTAATTAGGCCCCTTGGTGACAAACACCTGAAAGCGACTCTAACAAGTTAAGCAAAAACAAATTTAGCAAAAGATACTGAGGGCTCACAGAAGTGATAAAAGGCTCACAGAAATGATAAAAGATCAGGAGGATCTATGAAAGCAAGGAGTAGAAAACAAAAAACACAGCTTCTGTCTTTTAGAAGGGCCAACCCATTTAGTAGATATTGCTGGCTTGTCAGGGTTTCTGCCATTACCACCACAGCTGCTATGGTAATAGATACATCAAAATATGTGTCCTGATTTAATACTTTATCTAAAATTTAAAGTCCACAGAAAGAGTGTTTCATTGGCTGAGATTAGGTCATGCGTCCAATCTCCTGATCCTCTCAGCGCCATAGTCAGAGTCATGAAATGAAACAGTGGCAGATGGGTACAGGGAATCATCACTATGCCAATACCACACGTAATGAAGAAGTAGTAAATCCCCAAAAGTAAACTGAAATGCTATTAGGAAGGATGTGGTTTCTGGCAGTCAAAAATCCCTCAATTTGAGTAATGTCTGCTAGAAGCTCTCTTTCATGTCAATTATGGGTTCCACTTGCATTACCTACTTCTCACTTGTGATACTGCACATCATCTTTTCTTATGTAAACTGATTTTGTAGTTTTATGTCCCTGATACTGTTGAAATCAAGTACACTATCTTGGTTAACAGAAGGAGATATTAACGGAATAAAATATAAGAAACATAATATTAGCATCCCACTTCAATATTGTTCCTCTTCTACTAGATTTTTTTTTTAAAAAGACACTAACAATTTTACTATTTTCCAAGCATGAACCTGAGAACAAAAGAACACCAAATTGCCTAAAATTCTCTGGCTGCTGCGCTCTTTAAACTGTATCTACCTAGGGGTCATTAATAAAATGATGTTGCATTGAACACAGATGGAATTCTCTCATACCATATTGGAAGAACATTGCATAGCATAGTGATTTATTTACTTCCTCATCTCTGTCCTGATTCCATTTTTTTCTCATCTTTACTCATCTGACTAAAACAAGACTCTTATGAAACTTGCAACCTCATGAAAGATGCAGATATTTATTGACCTTATCTGTACTTGTATTTTACTATGACCTTAGCTCTGACTTTAGTAACATGATTAATCACCTAATTTGGGCTGGGACTGAATTTCCTCGATCTGTCTTCTGTTTGCTTCTTAAAACTGTGAACTACATTGCTCAATTCCTTGTTTCATCTATTTCAGAACCTTTGAGTTATAGCAATTTTATTATGTTCCTGCAATGTGATCTACTCTCTGCTGTGCTTCAGGACAGTCCAGGATCTTTTCCTCATGACCAAAGCAATATGTCAAGGAGTGATTTTTTCAATTGCTCCCACAAAATGGATTCTGTCTGGTATGTTTCTGTTTGTTCTGATCTTTTGCTTCCCTCTAGTGGCCAATGTTTGCATATGTATATGAGGCTAGCAAACGTGTGTGTGTGTGTGTGTGTGTGTGCGTGTCTGTGTAAAATTAATGGAATTTCTATGGTTTTCATCTCATCACTCCATTGCTAGCCGTATATATATGTATGCACACACAAACATATATATATATATATGTTTATATATGATCTATATGTGTATATATTTGATGTATATCATATATATGATTTTTGTGTCTTATATATATCATACATATGTATGTATACATTGTGAACCTCAGAAATCTGAGACAGGTTTCATTTAAATTGGAAAACCTACTTTGCTAAGGCTGAGGATGCATACCTGACACAGCCTCAGGTGGTCCTGATGACATGTGCCCCAGATGGTCAGAGCAGTTTGGTTTCATACATTCTAGGGCGACATGAGACATCAACACATGCAAGATGAACATTGTTTCAGTGTGGAAAGATGGGACAACTCCAAGCATAGATGAGAAGACTCAAAGCGGGGAGAGGACTTTCAGGTCGTAGGTAGATAAGAGACAAATGGTTGCATTACTTTGGGTTTCTGATTAGCCTCTCCAAAAGAGGCAATCAGATATGCATTTATCTCAGTGAGCAGAGGGGTGACTTTGAACAGAATGATAGACAGATTGTCTGTAAGTAGTTTCCAGCTTGACTTTTCCCTTTAGCTTAGTGATTTGGGAGCCCCAAGATTTCTTTTTCTTTCACAATATGTGTATATATATGTATATATTTATAGTATATTACATATGCCATATTTGTATTATATATGTATATATACCATATGTATGTATATACATCATATATGTTATGATATCCTATAAGTATATACGTGTATATATATATATGAGACTAGCAATGAAATAATGAGACAAAAACCATAGAAATTTCATCAATTCAACATCAGATACATTTTTAAACTTTATTGACAAATTTATAAAGAAACTAAATAACTTAAAAGATATACATAGTTTTAAAGGATGCCCATTAGGATTATAAAATTGTTTTGAGATAAAAACAATAATATTTGCCTTACCCCTCTACTTCTAATACTGTTTCTTATATTTTATCCTTCTAGGTTGTATATGTCAGAGGAGATCACATCTTACCAAAGGAAAAAAAAAAAAGATCAAGAGAAGATGAAAAGAACAAAAATGTGAATATATAGTAATAAAATTAAAGTAAATCCTATTTTTTACAATCTCTGAGGGAACAAAACTATTCGTTCTGTTGATGGGGATTTATTTTCCTTTTGCTTACTTATAAGAAAGCGAAAGATATTTCATTGACATAGAAATTGATAGTTTCAGGAATATCAGAGTAGATAGCAGTGAGTAGAAAGAAAACAAAAATGGCAACTCTTATTTATTTTTTCTATGAATATACTATTATTTCTACTTTTACTTCTGCTACTACTATTACCATAATGACAATGAAGATAACTACTACTACTACCACTATCATAGTGACCTCATAATAATAACAATTAATGTAAATCAAGCAATAACTTTATACTAGGGAATGTGTTAATCACTTTACATACATCTTATTTAATTCCCACAGCAATGCTCAGAGGCAGATACTATTGTTAGCTCTAACTTACATCCTGTATACCTTAGGATTAAACAAGTTTTGTTGTGGGACTGAAGAAACTCCCTAGCATCCACAAACAAGTTTATTGGGGATCTGAATGAACTCCCCAAAACTCCATGATTTAGCAGGAGACAAGATAAGGGTAGATAGAGGAAGACATCCTAAGGTATACAGCAGCTGCAAGCCTGCCTGCCACTGAAGTTTATTCAGGGCCTGAGCCTGCCGAAGTCAGTTGGTGAAGCAAGAGAAGAGAGGCAGAGTAAGATGGCAGAGTAGGACTCTCCCTCAATTGAAACATCCCTCAGTAGGGATTATCCCTCAATAGAAACATCAATTTGAACAACTATCCACACATGAGAAAATCTTCACAAGACTCAGGATACCAGGTGAGAAATAATTACACCTGGTTTTAGCATAATAATTTAAAAGATACATCGAAGAGGGTAGACAGGGCACTTTTATTACCTACGTCACCCGTCCCCCAACCTCAGACAGCACAGCACTGAGAGGGACAACATTCACTGAAGGAGAGGGACATAAGCACAAGACTATGCCTTAGAATCCAGTACCAGGCCTGACACAAAAAAGCCCAGCACCAGGGAGAATCCCATGTCCCCTGTTCCTGGACCAAATTGAGTGTCGGACTGCTATTTCTCATTGCCCAGTAAAGATGCAGATGAATTGCAGAGGAAGAGAGTTTTTATTTCTGCAACTGGCTACAGGGAGAAGGCCTGGAAATTATCGCCAGACCAACTCAAAATTACAAAGTTTTTTGGAGCTTATATACCTTCTGAGTTATATGTCTACGTGTAAGTATGCATTCTTCTTAAGACATGTGATTAACTTCTTTAAATCTGTAACCAGGGTCTGAGTCCTCAAGACCTTCCTCTGAAATCTCAGTAAATTTACTTAATCTAAATGGGTTCAGGTACTGGGGTGATTACCCTTATCTTGTCTCCTGCTAAATCATGGAGTTTTGGGGAGTTCATTCAGATCCCCAATAAACTTGTTTGTGGATGCTAGGGAGTTTCTTCAGTCCCACAACAAAACTTGTTTAATCCTAAATGGGTCCTATTAAGAACTCTTTTGTTATTTTGTTGTGCTTTAATGCCCAGGAAAGGCTTAGGCAAAACTTGGTGAGCTTTTGTTACATCCCAGACTTTTTATGAGGGCACTGGCTTTTCATATTCAACTTAACCTCTCAGTCCATACTGAAACAGTTGTTATGGAGGTCTGTGTTAGTGAGACCTGGCCTGCCACACCCTAACACCAGGCCAATACCCTGAACAGAACCTCTACACTTTCCATGGTTCCAGAGAACAACCAACAATCCCAGCAGGAAGGACTGAAGTTCTGGCCCATAGTACTGCCAGCCAACTCCAGCTGACTCAAGCCCCAAATAAACCTCAGCAGCAGGTAGTCTGTAGATGTTGCAGGCTTTTAGGCATGACCCAGAGACAGATATCAGCCTGTGCCTCTGACAGAATGGATTTCAGTTCTGGCTTGCATCACTGCTGACCAACTACAGCAGTCTTGGGGTGTGAATAAAACTCATCATAAGGTATGCCATAGCTGCCATGGACCTTAGGCATGTCCTGTTGCCAGATGGGGATGCATGACCCTGGTGGGATAGACTAAAATTCTGGCCCACATTACCACTTGCAAACTGTAGTAGCTTTGAGTCCTAAATAAATGTCAGTGGTGGCCAGGCTGTAGTTGCTATGGAGTGGTCCTAGGTGTGAAAGATAAAAGTCTCCAGACCTCAAAATCACTAAGCCAAAGGGAAAAGTCCAGCTCGAAACTGTGTTAGGCAAATCTGCCTCCCATTTTATTCCTAAATAGGATAGCTACAAAGATAACAAAGCTACATACCTCCTTCACAATTTTTTAACAAGGGAATTTCTTGTGGGCCTCAAGATATTTACCCTAAAACAGTTCTGTTGTATTTCACCCTGGCAATGAAAATTAATAACTTATCTTCACAGATGGAGGACAAAGGACAGACAGAACTAAGCCATCCCTCTGCTCACCTGAGACAAATTGCACATTTTATTGGTTCTTCTGTTCTATTGCTTATGTAAAAATGCACATTCACTAAGCCAGTCTAAAGCATAAATCAGTATTTCTCTACCCCACCCGACATGTAAATTGTATTTTCAGTGAAAGGCTAATGACAGACTCAAAATAATGCAACCATTTGTCTCTTATCCACCTATGACATAAAAGCCCTCCAACTTTGAGTTGTCCTGCCTTTCAGGACTGAACCAATATATAGCTTATACATATTGATTGATATCTCATGTCTCCCTAAAATGTATCAAACCAAGCTATGCTCTGACCACCTTAGGCACATGTCTTCAAGACCTCCTGAGGCTGCGTCACAAGTACATCCTTAACCTTGGCAAAATAAACTTTCTAAATTGATTGAGACCTGTCTCAGATACTTTTGGGTTCACAGATCCATTATCATAAAAAAATTCTGAGTGGAGGTGCCCCTGACCTTTGACAAATCTCCTTTTGGTGCTTGGTAGTAGTTTGAGCTATCCTTGTGACTCAAACTAATAGGACAATTTGCTGAGACCTAGGAGATCCCAGCTTCCAGAGAATCCCTAATCTCCCCAAATTTGATTGAGATCTAAAGTTTATTTTGCTGTACAACTATTTTTTTTAGAGTTTTAATTGCTTCCAACAAGGAAGGCAAGTTTTCCTGTTTCCATGATAATGTAGAGCAGGCAACTCCTTTTTGGAGTTTCGGATAATTTCCAACGGGAAAGGCAAGTTTGAGGCTTTTGTTCTCTGCTTCTAAGACGCTAGAGAGAAGTCTTGAGCCAGGGCCCCATTCCCAGCTATGTAGCTAAATTTGAGTTTTTGTCTAGGAAATTCTTTTTAAAGACTAAAAGTTAAAATTGACAAATAGCTGGTCTTAATTTTCTCTTATTATTAGGGTGCTCACTAGTCCTATAAATTGTGCAATCATTTGTTTTGCTTAGCTTTTTTGTTGCTGTTTTTCTGTTTTTGTTGTGGTTTCAGTCTTGGTCCTATTGGGTTTGATCAACTTTATTCAGCTTGGTCAAATCCAAAGGAGATTTCCGAATTATGGGGAACAAGGATTCTGAATTGGCTTAATTCTTGCAACTAATAATAAAAAAGGAAAAGAGAAAATGACCAGCAAAAAGAAGAAAAAGAAAAGATTTTTACTACCTAAAGGGCTTTATTTACATAACAAAGCTACCTTTTCATTAGCCAAGCCAAACAGAAAGGGCAATGTCTGTTGCCTGCCCTGAAGTGCGCTTCTGTTTCTAAGGTTCTGCCCTTTTTTTCCACCATCGCATCCTGGGTTTGATTTCTAAATCAAGTCCTTTCTTGATTGATATTTATGTTACTTTTGAAATATCAGCAATTTGTCCCAGCTAAAATATGGTAATGGGATTTAAATGATTTTTTTTTTTTTGAGATGAAGTCTTACTCTGTTGCCCAGGCTGTAGTGCAGTGGCACAATCTCAGCTCACCACAGCCTCTGCCTCCTGTGTTCAAGTGATTCTCAAGCCACATCCTCCTGAGTAGTTGAGACCACAAGCACACACCACCACGCCCAGCTAATTTTTGTATTTTTAGTAGAGATAGATTTCCACAGTGTTGGCCAAGCTGGTCTCAAACAACTGATCTCAAATGATTCACCCACCTACAGAAGATCTGGGATTACAGGCATGAACCACCAAACCCGGCCTAAAATGATTTTTTTTAAGGACTTCAATGCTAAAAGGCAGCTTAATTAAAAGCTAATATCCAAGATATATGTGCGTGCGTGTGTGTGTGTGTGTGTGTGTGTGTGTGTGTGTGTGGTGTATTTTTATTTTTTACAGTCTTTATGCTTTTTTAAAAATCTTATAGGACATTGATATTTTTCTTAAAAAAAGGTTTTGTTTGCGTTTTTCCTTCTCAGTCAATGGAATTCTGTTTTCTCCATTTATTGTTGACTTTCTCACCTTTGTCTTGCCACCCTTTGCTGCATGAGGGACCTAAAAGAGTTTCTAACACCCTAGGATTTCTTAAAGAAAATAGAGAAGGTGCCAAACTCCCTTCTGGGAATAAATCTCTATTTTTCCTTATGGAACCCCAAAAATGGAAACAGACAAATTGCTCTCAGATTTTAAACTGCTTGATTTTGCATTGTTACCTGATTTATTTTTTACTGAAATAGTTATTACAACAGGGACTACTCCTGGGTGCTTAAAATAAGAAAGAATGTAGTTTAGATACTTAGAGAAATGTCTTTTTTTTTTTTTTAAGTGCACTGTAAAAGCATCATGTGATCTATCCTGAGGATAATTCTCTCTTTTTTGGAGACTCAGGATTCAGTGTGGACTTTGCCCGGAGCTCAGAGATAGGGTTAAAAGAGATCTATAAAGGCTAAATTTAGAACTACATATCTAATAAAATTGGTCTCCTTATACAATTCTTTGATAGATTTATATGATTTTATGTCTGATTTGGCATCCATATTTAATCTCCATCTAGCACAGGGGAATCTGTACTTTGAGATATAAATTTTGCCATCTGATTTTTCACCTACAAGTTCCTTTAATGTGCAAATTCAAGGCTATCTAGTTTATAACTGCCTAAAATAATAAAACAGGTTATCAAGAAATTGGAAGTCTAAAATAGGAAGAAAAAGATTTTATGAATCTATAAGATCTGCATTTACCTGCATGTCTGATATGCCTATTTATGTGTCTTGTGTATAATGTTGCACCACTAAAATATATATTTTGGAACTCTAATTAATTGGCTTAAAGAAAAAAAAAAGGCTTTTAGTCAAATGCTTTGTTACAGTAAAATAGAGACCCTAAGCCAAATGCTTTCCAAGTTCACATGATTTAAGCAAATTTTTAATGACAAGCTGGTTATAAAAGCATTGTGAAATTGAATTAGAAATGGCTTCAGAACTGTCAACATACATTATTGTTTAGATTTATTGATCAAGTGGTTTTATATTTATCTTTGCTAGATGTCAACATTTGGCAAGAGGGTTATAAAACCATGAATGCAGCCCAAAAATATAATTATCTTTATGTAAAAATTGATAAATGAGTATTTAATGCTGTTTATTGAGAAGAGCTAAATCTTGAGTTACTGGCAAAACAAAAACAAAAACAAAAACAAACCCACTTATCTAATGTTAAGGTTGTTACTTAGAAAAAACTAATATTCACAGACTGTAACAATAATTAACAGAGAAATAACCTTAAATGATAACTATCAGAGTTTTCATAAGTAATCTGGGCAAACTATTTAAAAATTAATTGATTAGGTAAATATAATAAAACAAATGCTTGTAAATAAACTTGTCATATAATTTAGAATCCAAAGTTACATTAAGTTAAATAACAGATACTAATTGAATGTCTTATTTTCTTTTTTCAAAAAATATAGAAAAAAATTTCTAAACTGTATGTTCTTATTTTAAAGAAAATAATTTTCATTTAATTCAAGTTATTTAAATATAAAATGATATGAAAGTAACCAATAAATAAGATTAATGGAGTCAGGTATTGTGATGCATCCAGCTTTTTTTTTTTTTTTTTTTTTTTTTTTTTTTTTCCTTAGAATTGTCCTGGCTATGTGAGCTCTTTTTTGGTTCCATATGATATTTAAAGGTTTTTTTCCAATTCTGTAAAAAAAAGTCAATGGTAGCTTGATGGGGGTAGCAATGAATTTATAGATTACTTTGGGCAGTTTGGCCATTTTCATGATATTGATTCTTCCTAACCAAGATCATGAAATATTTTTCCATCTGTTTATGTCCTCTCTTATTCCCTTGAGCAGTGGTTTGTAGTTCTCCTTGAAGGAGTCCTTCACATCCCTTGTAAGTTGTATTCCTAGGTATTTAATTCTCTTTGTAGCAATTGTGAATGGGAGTTTACTCATGATTTTGCTCTCTATCTTTTATTGGTGTATAGGTCTGTCAGGGGGTGAGGAGTGGGAGAGGGATAGCATTAGGAGAAATATCTAATGTAGATGATGGGGTGATGGATGCAGCCAAATGCTATGGCACATGTATACCCATGTAACAAATCTACATGTTCTGCACATATACCCTAGAGTGTAAATTACAGTAAAAAAAATAATAATAATGAAAAGAAGGTTATAAGTATGAAGAGATATTTTTGGCAAGAAAAGTTAAAAGGAATATAATTTTAAATGAAAAAGGATCTTGTATAGTAAATTTTTGTCCTACAATAAAATGATCAGTTATTTAGGGAAGCGGGATATTGAGGACAACCTGGAAAATCCAAGCACATCAGGAATTGTCTGTGTAAGTTGTGATAAAGTTTGCACAGGAAAGATTTATAACAAAGAAAACTTTATATCATCAAGTTGTCTGTAATTAAAGAGAAATTATTCACAATACTATTCTAGAGATTGGGTTTTGATATTAAAAAATCACTTATACACCAAAGAATTGGCTAGAATGACAACGTTTTCTTAAGGTATTAATTTACTCTTAATAAAATTACAAAAGGCTTTAATTTCTTTTAACCAAAAGTTCAACTTTTATTTGCATCTCACTGTTTTCAGCTTTCTCTCCCTTTTGAAAATGCCTAAGATACTAACTCTCCCTTTTAACTCATTTTCAGCTCCTGCAGTTTTTTCTCCTCAGGTTCTTACTGTTTGTTGTTACCTGATGCTAAAAAATGTTTTATTTGAATGGTTTAAAATAATTGTTTTCTTCTGATATAACACTCTGTGTTCTCGGCTTTAAATGGTTTTCAGAATCTGAAAATTTTCGCTCATTACCAGGAAATACTCTTCCTATGTCTAACTAATACAAGTGCCCTTTCTATTAGGTTTGACTTGCCAGTTATTTAAATGGACTCCTTATAGGAATTGCAATATCACAGTAAAAGTATTTTTTCTTTTACATTTTGGTAACTGATCTAACAAATAGATTTTATATTTCATCAAAATGATTCTTATGTCACTAAGTTTTGATTTCCTTAGAATAAAGTGAGATGATTATTTTTAAATTAAGGCTATTATATTCATGTAACTTTCTGTATTTGCTTTTAAAATTCTTGTACCATTTAGTTACAGGGCTTTGACTCCTGGGTCTAAAAATGACACCAAGTCATGTTAAATCTTAAACAGTGACTGCAGCTAAAGTGTCATCTTCAGACTCAGTGGAAGATGCTAATCAAAATAAATGGCATTTATGGGACACAGGGCTATAAATTAAAACTATTCAATTACTCAAGGTCCAGGGACTATCATGTAAGAAGTGGGCATATGAGATTGTAAGGGATGATATTGAGACATTAAAATTAGTTCAGTTTCTCTGTAAATTAACCATTAATATTAAAGGCACACTGATGCAAGACCAGTGTATGGGACCCTGTGTCAGATTAACAAGGTTTTCTTGGAGCATTAACCCACTTCTGAAAAAAATTCTAAAGTTTTAAAAAGGTTAATGGAAATTATATCTTATGGTCAGGATGATTATAATTTAATTGATTTGTTTATAAAATTTTGTGAGATTTAAGTAGCCTTATGCTATCTGTATTAGGCCTTTTTTGGTAGGAAATTAAATCTCCTCTTTCAAAGAATAAGGGTTTTTGACTTTAAAAAAAATTTGAGGCTGGGTGAGGTGGCTCACGCCTGTAATCCCAGCACTTTGGGAGGCTGAGGCAGACGGATCACAAAGTTAAGAGATGGAGACCATCCTGGCCAACATGGTGAAACCTTGTACCTACTAAAAAATACAAAAATTAGCTGGGTGTGATGGCATGTGCCTGTAGTCCCAGCTGAGGCAGGAGAATTGCTTGAACCCAGGAGGCGGAGGTAGCAGTGAGCCGAGATTGCGCCACTGCACTCCAGGCTGGCGCCTGGCAACAGAGCAAGACTCTGTCTCAAAAAAAAAAAAAAAAAAAAAAAAAAAAAAAAAAAAAAAAAAAAAAAAGAAAAGAAAAAAAATTCAGTTATCACCTTGGCTAAATGGATGATTTATTTTACAATGTCCTGCTATCCTATTTGTAATATCCAGAGTTTTGAAATCTTTACATTTTGCAAACTTTCCAAAACCAAATTCCAACTTTAGTCTTCATGGCTTTTTTGATGTTAGGCCCCTTGAAGTCCAAAAATGATATATTCAGCTTATTTGATATAAAAAGTTATACAGGAAGTATTATCAAATATGAAATCGTGGTTAACCTTCTTTGAATTATATTCATATAAATTTGAATTTAGGATGTGTTTCAAATTTTTTGTGATTCTTATGATTCTCATGTGTTAGTATATGTTATCCATAGTAATTACTATTAATAGAAAAATTGTTGTATGCCACAGAAGTAGTCAAATTTTCTTGTTATTTGTGTCTTTTACCATGACCGTTCTAAGACTCTTGTCATCCACAGCTGTTTTACTTTTATCCTTTTCAAAAGGTAGTTTACATAAAATGAGATTTAAAACTCTGACAGGTGCTGTTGAATGCAGATATCTGACAATTTTGGAGTCTGTGATGCTGAAATAGAGGAAAATCTTCCAAGACTCTCATAGACAGCTAATGTGTTCATAAACATCAAGCAGATCAGGAGTTAATTACATAGAATGATCATGCAAACAATTGAAATAATTATTTTATGACTGTATTTGAAACATTGCTAAATATTTTTATCTCAGTCTACAAAATGCTTTTTGTTTTGACCTATTTACAGCTTTTAACAATTGGGTAAAATACACTCCTATGAGCAAATTTGGAACATTTTTTCTCTCTCTACTTGATTCCTCCAAAATATAAAAACTATTTGTAAGTGTACTTAGTTTATGGCAATATAGTTATTTACATAAGTTTAATATGAATCTGTTTTCTTCATGGACACAGGGAGTGGAACATCACACACCAGGGCCTGCAGGGAGGTAGGGAGGGTAGTGGAGGGATAGCAGGGGATGGGGGACTGGGGAGGGCTAACATTAGGAGAAATACCTAATGTAGATGAGGGAGAATGGATGCAGCAAACTACCATAGCACATGTACACCTATGTAACAAACCTACGCATTCTGTACATGTACCCGAGAACTTAAAGTATATTAATAATAATAATAAAGAATCTATTTTCTTTTGTAACAGGACACCATTGGAAACACTATTTATTTTACCAAATCTTTGACTGGAATGGCATACTTTCAGACTGCTTTAAGAAATCAAAGTTCACTTATAGAGCCAGTGAAAGACCCTTGGGAAAACCTGTCTTCTGCTTTTCATTGAAGTTCTACCTGTGGTAAGTACAGAATGTCACTTTCTAACTGGCCTAGGGGCCCTAAATTATCTTAAGACTTCAGGGTGAGGAAAGCAACCAATTAATTCAGATATTTGTAGGCACAGATAAATCTGTAGCTGGGCTCAAGACTTTAAAGTCTAATCTGAGGGCTAGACTTCAAGGAATGAAGTTTGTGTTGAAATCTGGGAGTGCATGCAAATGTCTTCCCATTGCTGCTCTCACTTTTATATTTTTCAACTCTCCCCAAGTTAGTTACTGTGCTTAGTGGAGTTAACTTTATTTCTTTGGAATAAAGGTCCAGTAAAGCCAATCTTTTAAAAGCCTATATAAATAAATTTATTTATTTATTTATTTATTTTTCAAGATGGTTGATCAAAAAAATTATGTCATACCTCTCCCACTTGGAAAGGACAAAATAATGTATAACAAATCCCATTGTGAACTTTTTCTCAAAAAGTAATACAAAAAATGAATAAGAAAACTGAAGGAAACCACAGACCCTTGGAAAGTGGCAGAAGTCTACAGCATGCACTGTGACTCACTTGAAGGGATGTTAGTTCCCAGAGTGTGAGAGGCAAAGAATTTACCTCTAGGACATACAGCCCTACTGGAGAGCCAATAAGTCCAGACCACTGGGGAAGGCACTAACCCCACCGAGCACAAGAACCAACTTGTGGAGAGTTGTGAAATATAAAAGAAGGAACAGTTATGGGAAGACCCTTGCATGCACTCCCAGATTCCAGGACAAACTGAGGGTAGTCTTTCCTTACTGTTTCTCATAGGAAACCTTGCAGAGGACAACCAAAAAGTTCAGGCTGTATCCCAGGTTTAAAGAAACTCCCAGTGCAGTTTTACAACATAACATCAGGTAGGGTCGAACTCCTTTCACCAGGGTTGGGGTGGGAAAGAATGGAGGAGTTCCAAATGCAAGAGCTGCAGGTACAAAAGCCAGGTGCCCAACTTTGCAGGTGACATGGAGGTGTGTGGCCGGAAAGCTGAAGTTTCTGGCTCCGCAGGGAAAGCTTATGACTCCTGGTAGTTTCAAATTTGGATTGCAGGCTGACGAATTCAGCTTGCTGCTGCCGGTAGAACACTGTGGGAGTGGATATACCTTGCCAAGTGTATGGGAACTGTGTGGGGCTTACCACCACCTGCTATTTCCCACTTCCTACACCAACTCTTCTGTGCAGCAGAAGCAGCAGTGCTTCCCTCTAGGACATCAACCAACTATCCTGAAACCTGCTCCCATCCCCCAAGGGGCTACTGCTTGCCCTGCACTTGGAGACTCACAACACAAACTCACCTTACCCAGCCCTGACTTTGCGCTGCAACTCACCTTGGTAGCTTAACACAAAAGGCAGAATCTCTGGGAAGCTATAGGGCCCTGCCCATTGCCTGGTAAACAAGAGTACCCCCATCCTGCCAGACAACATAGGGTAAGCAGACATCCCACTGCTACTGCTGCAGCTGGTTCTCCTTTGCAAGTACTACTTCTTGGCTAAAGGCCAACCAACACAATTCATTACAGTATCTCCTGGTAAAATAACACTGCACCCAGGACGGATAAAATGTCTGTGTGATCTCAACTATCACCACTGCCTGCACCACTCTGGCTAACCAGGACGTTCTGAATATGTCAATGTGACCAGTTCCTTACTACAATAACCAACTGTCAAGAAAGCAAACATACTGTGGCTATCAATAACCAGGGAATTTCAGAGTCTGTGTCATTCCCTTGTTACCATCCCCCCCCCATAAGAGCTGCTACCCACTGCTGGAAAACTTTTGCAGAGATCACATCATTGGATTCCTTGCAGGCATTCTCCAATAACAGACTAAACTATGTCAATTTTACTGGGCACGTGACCCAGAGGAGCAGCAACTCTTACAATAGTCTGGCTCCTAGGAACTCTCACTCCTAGAGGAAAGGGGAGTACACCACATCAAGAGAACACCCTGTAAGACAAAAGAATCTGGATGTCAGGCCTTGAGCACCAGATTCTTCTCATGGTAGGAAGCTTCTTTCAGCAGAGGCACAGGTATAGCGCTGGACTTACCAGGGTAAGTCTTCAGCCCAGTCCCAAAAGTTACCCAGCCCTGGTGCACAGTAAGGGTCTTGGAGAAGATGAAGTCATTTCCCTCTTGTCACTGTAGGCACAGTTGGGGCTTCTGCCATGGAAGCTTGGCATGGATGCAACTATAAACAGCCTTTCTGGAACACTTCAGGGGACTACATCCCCACAGGAGGAGCTCCCTCTAGGCTCAGGCTTTGGTAAGGTACAGAGTCACAATTCCTCTGTATTTGTAACGTTAACATTCCTACAGATGAAAAGAGGTACCTGTATAATCTGAGTAGCCAAAGCACAGGTACAGGAGTGTGTCTGAGAAGCAAATAGCTTTCCTGCTAACCTGGCAGGGGAGCTGACCTTGCTCCAACCCTTCTCCTTGGTAATACCTTTGTGCGACTCATGGAGAGCTGCTCCAGCCACCTCTGTCAAGGTTGGGACCTCATTTATCCACCTGCATTAGCTACAACTGGTTTCCACACAGGGACAACTCCCCTAATGGCCTGAAGCCTAAACCATCAAACCAGTAAATAAATTACTGAGGAAAAATAATTAAATCAAAAGTACACACCATGTGGGAAATAAATACATTAAAAGTGCACACCATGGGGACCTCTAACATTCCAAAACCATAAGAAGTGGTGAACTTACAGACCAAACGCATTGCTACTAAAACCAGCATATGAGAAAGCCAACTTACAATGACTGTCTATAATGAAGAGTCTCTTACAGACTCTTCATCACTGAAAACACCAAGAACCACATTAGGCTATAATTATCTATAAGCATTATAGTCTCATCCCTAAAGAAAAATAACAAATTTAAAAACAAACCAAGTAAGCACAGTAAAATAAAATTCAATAATAATTAGAAGAAATAGTCCATGCACATTAGAAGAAACCAGAAAAATAACTCTGGTAACATGACAAAACAGACTAGTATAACTCCCACAGAAAAATCACACTAGCTCTCTAGCAGTGGACTCAAACCAAGAGGAAATCTTTGAAATATCAGATAAGAAAGTGAGAAGGTCACATATAGACCATGGAATACTATACAGCCATAAATCAAGAAGAGTTCATGTTCTTTGCAAGGACATGAATAAAGCTGGAAACCATCATCTCAACAAATTGACACAAGAACAAAAAACTGAACACCACATGTTCTCACTCATAAGTGGGTGCTAAATAATGAGAGCACATGGACCCAGAGGAGAACATCACACACCGGAGCCTGTCAGGGGTGAGGGGATAGAGGAGAGATAGTAGGGATTGGGGGGATGGGGGAGGGATAGCATTAGGAGAAATACCTAATATAGATGACAGGGTGATGAATGCAGCAAACCATCATGGCATGTGCATACCTGTGTAACAAACCTGCACGTTTTGCACATATACCCCAGAATATAAAGTATAATAAAAAAAAGAAATTCAGAAGATCAATTATTAAGCCACTCCAGGAGATATCAGAGAAAGATGAAAACTATCAAAAATAAATTTTAAAAGTAATTCAGGATATAAATGAAAAATTTTCTGGAAAGTTAGATATCATCAAGGAAATCCAGTCAAAACTTCTGGAAATGAAAGATACACTGAGGAACGACTAAGTCCACTGTTAAAATGAACATAGCAGACAGCCTGAGGGAAGTACAAAATGCAGTGGAAAGTTTTAAAAAAATACTGGAACAAGTAGAAGAACAAATTTTAGGGCTTGAAGACAAGGGTTTTTAAAAAATATATATATATTTTATTGCATTTTAGGTTCTGGGTTACATGTAAAGAACATGCAGGATTGTTGCATACATACATACATGGCAATGTGTTTTGCTGCCTCCATCTCCATCACCTATATCTGGCATTTCTCCACATTTTATCCTCCCCAACTCACCACCCCCCACTCTCCCTCCCCTATTTCCCCCCAGCAGACCCCAGTGTGTGATGCTCCCTTCCCTGTGTCCATGTGTTCTCATTGTGCAACACCCGCCTATGAGTGAGAACATGCAGATTTGATTTTCTGTTCCTATGTCAGTTTGCTGTGAATGATGGTTTCCAGGTTCATCTATGTCCCTACAAAGGACACTAACTCATCGTTTTTTATGGCTGCATAGTATTCCATGGTGTATATGTGCCACATTTTCCCTGTCCAGTCTATAATTGATGGGCATTTGGGTTGGTTCCAAGTCCTTGCTATTGTAAACAGTGCTGCAATGAACATACGTGTGCATGTGTCCTCATAATAGAATGATTTATAATCCTTTGGATATATACTCAGTAATGGGATTGTTGGGTCAAATGGAATTTCTATTTCTAGGTCCTTAATTAACCTAATCAAACAAATATGAGAAAAAAATCAAAAGAAATGAACAAATCACCAAGAAATATGTGGTTATGTTAAATGACCAGACCTAAGAATAATTAGCATTCATGAGGGATAAGAGAAAATAATAAGTTTGGAAAACTTATTTGAAGGAATACTTATTCCTGGTCTGGATAAAGATCTAGATATCCAAATACAAGAAATCCAGAAAATTTCAAAAAATTTATTGCAAAAACACTTTCTCCAAGGCCTATAGTCATCAGGCTATCTAAAGTCAACATGAAATAAAAACTACTAAGAACAGTAAGATAAAAGTATTAGGTAACCTACAAAGGAAAACTTATCAGATGTTAGCAGACCTGTCAGCAGAAATCTTACAAGCCAGAAGGGATTAGGTCTCATCCTCAATCTCCTCAAACAGAACAACTATCAGATAAAAATTTTGTATCTTGCAAAACTAAGTTTCATAAATGAAGGAGCAATAAATTCACTTTGAGAAAACAAATGCTGAGGGAACTCGTCACTACCAAACCAGAGCTAAAAAATAAATGCTAAAAAAATTCTAAATCTTCAAACAATGGCACATTATACTACAAAATAAAACATCTTGAAGGCTTAAAATTCACGGGACTTATGAAATAACACAATAAGAAAACTAGATAACAATTAACATGATGAAGAGAATAGCATCTCACATCTCAATATTAACGTTGAATGTAAATGGCCTAAATGATCCACAGAATGCCATTATAGTAAATAAAAAAATTAAAATCCAAATATCTGCTGTCTTCAAGAGGTTCATATATTTGGATTTTATATGAAAGAATTTATATAAACTCAAGGTAAAAGGGTGAAAAAAGATTCCATGCAAATGGAAACCAAAAGCAAATAGGAGTAGCTACTCTTACATCAGACAGAACAGACTTCAAAGCAACAACAATGAAAAAGAAAGAGATAGTCGCTATACAATAATAAAAGAATCAATTGAACAAGAAGATACTGAATTTCTAAATTTATATGCACCCAAAGTGGAGCTCCTAGATTCATGAAACAATTACTACTAGACTGAAGAAATGAAATAGATAGAAAACAATAACAGTAAAATTCAATACACTACTGACAGCACTATAAAGATGTTTGAGAAAGTCAACAGAGAAACAATAAACTTAAATGTCATGCTAGAATAAATGGAATTATCAGATATTTACAGAAAATTCTTCCCAACAACTGCAGAATATACATTCTTCTTATCAGCACATCGAATATTCTTTAAGATAGACCATAAAATAGGCCACAAAACAAGTCTTAATAACTTTTAAAAAATCAGTGTCTTCTCAGACCACAGCAGAATAAAACTAGAAATCAACTCCAAAAAGAACCCTCAAAACTATACAAATGCATAGAAATTAAATAATCTGATCCTGAATAATAATATCTGGGTTAAAAATAAAATTATGTATTTTGTGAAGAGACGAAGACTGAGCGGTTGTGACCGCATTGCCGATCTCCCACCTCGAGCAGTAGTTGGCTTCTCCATGTAGAACTAGGGAGTAGAAGACTCAGAATCAAATCTTTTCTACTTCCCTCCTCCTGTTTTCTGCTTTGTGAGAAACCTTCTTATCAAACTCTATGGCCAGCAACGTTACCAACAAGACAGATCCTCGCTCCATGAACTCCCGTGTGTTCATAAGAAATCTCAACACTCTTGTGGTCAAGAAATCTGATGTGGAGGCAATCTTTTCGAAGCATGGGAAAATTGTGGGCTGCTCTATTCATAAGGGCTTTGCCTTCGTTCAGTATGTTAATGAGAGAAATGCCCGGGCTGCTGTAGCAGGAGAGGTTGGCAGAATGATTGCTGGCCAGGTTTTAGATATTAACCTGGCTGCAGAGCCAAAAGTGAACCGAGGAAAAGCAGGTGTGAAACGATCTGCAGCGGAGATGTACAGCTCCTCTTTTGACTTGGACTATGACTTTCAATGGGATTATTACGATAGGTTGTACAGTTGCCTAGCACATGTACCTCCTCCTCCTATTGCTTGGGCTGTAGTGCCCTTGAAACATCAGCATGTATCAGGAAACACCTCATGAAGGGGCAAAAGTGGCTTCAATTTTAAGAGTGGACAGCAGGGATCTTCCAAGTCTGGAAGATTGAAAGGAGATGACCTTCAGGCCATTAAAAAGGAGTTGACCCAGATAAAACAAAAAGTGGATTCTCTCCTGGAAAACCTGGAAAATTTTAAAAAGGAACAGAGTAAAAAAGCAGTAGAGATGAAGAATGATAAGTCAGAAGAGGAGCAGAGCAGCAGCTCCATGAAGAAAGATAAGACTAATGTGAAGATGCAGTCTGAAGGGGGTGCAAATATCTCTGCTGAGGAGGAAAACCTAATGGATAATAACAATAATGAAGATCAGGGGGATGAACAGGTGAAAACCAAGGGAAAGGGAAGAAAAAGGTGGTGGAAGGGGGCTCACGGACACATGGAATGCCTCTAACTCCACTTTATTTGTGCCTGTTTTTCACAACCGAAGTTGATCAAGGATGATGAAAAAGAGACTGAGGAAGGAGAGGATGACAGAGACAGTACCCAATGGTGAGGATGACTCTTAAGTACATAGTGGGGTTTAGAAATCTTTTACCATTATTTCTTTACCTAGGCACTTGTCTAAGATCAAAATTTTCACCAGATCCTCTCCCCTAGTATCTTCAGCACATGCTCACTGTTCTCCCCATCCTTGCCCTTTCCATGTTCATTAATTCATATTTCCCTGCATCTAGTCCCATTTTCACTTCCTTTGACACTCTAGTACTTTTGTTAAGTCTTAGCCTATAATTTTTGCTTTTAATTTTTATACCTCTTTATGACTTAATCATCAAAAGGTTGTATGGTTTTTATCAACTGTCTCCAAAATAATCTCTTGTTATGCAGGGAGTACAATTCTTTTAATTCATACATAAGTTCAGTAGTTGCTTCCCTAACTGCAAAGGCAATCTCATTGAGTAGCTCCTGAAAGCAGCTTTGAGTTAGAAGTTTGTGTGTTACACCCCAACATTAGTGTGCTGTGTGGGGCAGTTCAACACAAATGTAACAATGTATTTTTATGAATGAGAGTTGGCATGTCACATGAATCCTCTAGAAAAATAATTAGTGTTAGAGTCTTAATATTTGTTTTCTAAAGATACTGTGGGTTGTTTTTGTGAACAGCCTTGTGTTTGGGACCTTTTTTCCTCAAACTAAACAAGTCCTTACTAAACCAGGAATTTGGAGAAAAGAAAACAAAATTGTGATGAAAATTAAAAATGTTTTTGAATTGAATAATAATGACACGAGTTATCAAACCTCTGGTATACAGCAAAATAAGTACTAAGAGAGAAGTTTATAGCACTAAATGCCTATATCAAAAAGTCTGAAAGAGCAAAATTGAAATCTAATGTCATACTTCAAGGAACCACAGAAACAAAAACAAACTAGACTTAAAACTAGAAGAAAGGAAGAAATAAAGATCAGAACAGAACTAAATAAAATCCAAACAAAATTATAAAAGATCAATGAAACAAAAATCTGATTCTTTGAAAAAATAAACAAAATTGGTAGACCATTAACTAGATTTGTCAAGAAGAGAGAAGATGCAGATAAGCTCAATAGAAATAAAACTGAAGACATTACAACTGACACCACAGAAAGACAAAAGATCATTCAACACTACTATGAACACCTTTATGCACACAAACTAGTAAACCTAGCACATATACATCACGGAATACTATGCAGCCATAAAAAAGAATGAGTTCATGTCCTCTGCAGGAACATGGATGAAGCTGGAAGCCATCATTCTCAGCACACTAACACATGAACAGAAAAACAAACACCACATCTTCTCACTCATAAGTGAATGTTGAACAATGAGAACACATGGACACAGAGGGGAGAACATCACACACCAGGGCCTGTTGGGCTGTGGCAGTGGAGCAAATTGAGGGAGAGCATTAGGACAAATACCTAATGCATGCCGAACTTAAAACCTAGATGATTGGTTGATAGGTGCAGCAAACCACCAGGGCACATGTATACCTATGTAACAAACCTGCATGTTCTGCACATATATCCCAGAACCTAAAGTAAAATAAAAAAATAAAAATGGATAAATTCCTGTATTAAATTAGGAAGAAATAGAAACCTTGAATAGACTAATAACACGCATTGAGATCAAATCAGTTATTTAAAAATTGCCAACAACCATAAGGCTCAGAACTGCATAGATTCACAGTAGAATTCCACCAGACATTTAAAGAAGAATTGGCACCAAGCCTCCTGAAACTAATCCTAAAGATTGAGAAAGAATGAATCCTTCCTCAATTATTTTATGAAGGTAGTAGCACTTTGATACCCAAAGCAGAAGTGGGCACAACAAAAAAGAAAACTACAGACCACTTTCCCTGATGAACATAGGTGCAAAAATCCTAAACAAAACACTAGCCAATAAAATTCAACAGCACATCAAAAAGATAATTCATTATGATCAAGTGGATTTTATCCCAAGGATGTAGGGATGGTTTAACATATTCAAGTAATAAATGTGATACAAACATCTAAACAGAAGTAAAACTAAAAACCATATGATCATCTCAATAGATTCAGAAAAGCATTCAACAAAACCCAACACTCCTTTATAATAAGATCTCTCAAATAACTAGGATAGAAGAGATCTAGGTCAAAGTAATAAAAGGCATATATGACAAACCCACAGTCAACATTATGCTAACTAGGGAAAAGCTTAAACCATTCCCCCTGAGAAAAGGAACAAAGCAAGGATGCCCACTTTCTCTACTTCTATTCAACATAGTTTGGGAAGAACAGTAAGCCAGAGCAATTAGGCAAGAAAAAAAAAGTTAAGGGCATCAAACTCGGAAAAGAAGAAGTCAAACAATCACTATTTGCTGATGATATGATTGTATTTCTAGAAAATCCTAAATACTGCTCCCAAAGACTCTTAGATTTGATAAACAAATTCAGTAGTTTCAGGTTACAAAATAAATGCACACAAATTAGTAGCACTGCTATATACTAACAAAGACCAAGTTGAGAAACAAACCAAGAATTCAATATCTTTTACAACAGCTGCACAAAAATGAAATACCTAGTAATATACATAACCAAAGAAGTAGAAGATTTCTGAAAGGAGAACTACAAAACACTGCTGAAAGAAAACACAGATGACACAAACAAATATAAATACAGTCCATGTTTATAAATCAGAAGAATCAATATTGTGAAAATGATCATATTGCCCCAAACAATCTCCAGATTCAATTCTATTGCCATCAAAATATCAACATCATTTTTCACAGAATTAGAAAAAAATTTAAAATTTGTATGGAGCCAAAACAGAACCCAGATGGCCAAAGCAATGTTAAGCAAAAAGAACAAATCTAGAGGAATCACATTACTGACTTTAAAGTATGCAACAAGGCTATAGTTACCAACCCAACATGGAATTGGTAAAAAAGTAGACACGTAGAGCAATGGAACAGACTAGAGAACCCAGAAATCAAGCTGAATACGTACAGCCAACTGATCTTTGACCAAGCAAACAAAAACATAAATTAGGGAATGGACACCCTATTTAATAAATGGTGCTGAGAAAACTGGCAAGCCACATATAAAAGAATGAAATGTAATGCCTATCTCTCACCATTATAAAAACCCAACTCAAGATGAATCAGAGACTTAAATATAAGACCTGAAACTATAAAAATTCTAGAAATTAATGTTGAAAAAAATCTTCTAGACATCAGCCTAGGCAAGGAATTCATAACTTAGACCCTAAAAGCAAATGCAACAAAAACAAAAATAAATGAATGAGACCTAATTAATCTAAAAAGCTTCGTTCTGGACAGTAAAAGAAATAATCAACAGAGTAAACAGACAACCTGCAGAATGGAAGAAAAATTTTGTAAACTATGCATTCTGACAAAGGTAGTGTCCAGAATCTGCAAATATTCAAACAAATCACCAAGAGTAAAACCAAATAATCCCATTTAAAAAGTAGTCAAAGGACATAAACAGACATTTCTCAGAAGAAGGTATACAAATGCCCAACAAACATATAAAAAAGTTCAACATTATTAATCATTAGAGAAATGAAAATTAAAACCACAATGAGAACAGATACCACTTTACTCCTGCAAGAATTACCATTATTAAAAAGTAAAAAAAAAAAAAAATAGATTTTGGTGTGGGTGTGAGGAAAAGGTAATTCTTATACACTGCTTGTGGGAATGTAAATTAGTACAGCCTGTATGGAAAACAGTATGGAGATTCCTTAAAGAGCTAAAATATATCTACCAATTGATCCAGCAATCCTAATACTGGGAATCCACCCCAAAGAAAATAAATCATTATGTGCAAAAGACACAGGCACACATATGTCTATAGCAGTACAATTTACAATTGCAAAGATGTGGAACCAACTTTAATGTCTATAAACTAATGAGTGAAAAAGAAAATGTTTTATATATGCACCAGAGAATACTACTTACCCATGAAAGGAATGAAATAATGTCCTTTGTAGCAACTTGGATGGAGCTAAAGGCAATTGTCCTAAGTGAAGTAATACAGAGTAGAAAATCAAAAATTATATGTTCTCACTTATAAGTGGGAGGTAAGCTCTGAGTATTCAGATGCATACAGAGTGATATAATGGATTTTAGAGACCCAGAAAAGGGAAAGTTGGAAGGGGACTAGGGGCAAAAAACTGCACATTAGATACAACTGACACTACTTGGGTAAAGTATATACTAGAGTATAATTCATCTATGAAACAAAAAGCCACTTGCACCCAAAAAGCTATTGAAATAAAAAACAGAAAAACTAAAAAAAAATTGTAAAAAAAGAAAGAAAGCCTATATGGTAGATGACTCTTGCTGATTTTATGCAACGATTTAGGCAAAGTATAATACAATTAACACTTATTTTACAAATAAATTTGTTCCATGACATGTCTTTGGTGAAAACAGGGTCCAGAGAGAGAAAATTATGTTTCAAAATAAACAACAGTACACATTTTATTAGATTTTTTCTTGCCTATTTTTTTCATTTTTGTTATTTTCTACAGTTTAGACTAAATTCTAAAATTTTCATGTCTATGTCTCCAAAATAATGTTTTCAATTTTTTCCTTCTTTCCTTTATTTCCACCATTTGTTTTTGATTTAAAATCACAATAAAATGAAATTGTGCTTTCTTTTATTTGTGGTTGTTTTCTTTTTTTAAAATTATACTTTAGGTTCTGGGGTACATGTGCAGATTGTACGGGATTGTTACATATGTATGCACATGCCGTGGTGGTTTGCTGCATCTATCCCCTGGTCATCTACATTAGGTATTTCTCCTAATGTTACCCCCTGCTCTCCCTCCTCTTGCTCCCCTCCCACCCCACAACAGGCCCCAGTGTGTGATGTTCTCCTCCCTGTGTCCATGTGTTCTCATTGTTCAACACCCACTTATGAGTGAGAACATACAGTGTTTGGTTTACTGTTCTTGTGTTAGTTTGCCGAGAATGATGGTTTCCAGCTTCATCCATGTCACTGCAAAGGACATGAACTATTCCTTTTTTATGGCTGCATAGTATTCCATGGGGTGTATGTGCCACATTTTCTTTATCCAGTCTATCATTGATGGGCATTTGGGTTGGTTCCAAGTCTTTGCTATTGTAAACAGTGCCGCAATGAACATACATGTGCATGTGCCTTTAACGTTCTGTGAACTGAAACTAAACAACTTAAACTTCAAAAGAAAATAACAGCAACCTATTAACATACACAAACCACCTTCCTACCTTCCTACTAATGTATAAACTTCAGAGCAATATGATCTATACTGATTTTTCAAGATTGCTCAAGATATTGTTCAAACAATGTATTTGTTCTTTCTTCCCCTATTTTCTCTTCGTAGGACATGAGACTTCAAAAACTGTGAAAAATGAGCTTTCTTAATAATGTGTTAATCTGATGTTTCAAAATTATTAATTTGTGTATGCTAAAACATTATTGCATTCCTGGGATAAATCCCACATGAGATGGTGAAATATTATTTTAATGCGCTGTTAAATTTGGTTTGCTCACATTTTTTTGAGTTTTTTAAAAGATGTTTATCAGTGTCATTAGCCTGTAGTGTTTTCTTTTTTTTTTTTTTTTTTCTTGTAGTGTTTGTGTCTGGCTTTGGTATCTGAGTCATGCTGGCCTTGTAAAATGAGTTCGAAAGTATTTTCTTTTTTTATTTTTTAGAACAGTTAAGAATTGGCATCAGTTATTCAATGTTTGGTCAAAATTAATAGAGGCCTCTGCAGGTTTTAGGTTTTTCTTTCATGAGAAATATATTATTAATGTGTCAATTTCTTTATCAATTATTGTTATTTTCACAATTTCTATTTCTTTGTGATTCATTCTTCTTAGGTTATATTCTTTTTTTTTTTTTTTTGAGGAAGAAAGAAAGAAAGAAAAAGAATTAAAAATAAAAGAAAAAGAAAAAAAAGAATAAAGGAAAGAAAGAAAGAGGAAGAGGAAGAGGGAGAGAGAACAGGGGTGTTGCTTTTTTGCCCGGGCTAAAATGCAGTCTAAAAATGGATATGCCTGTAATTATGTTTAATAATAGAGACAGGAAGAAAATAATTAACAAGCAGCCAACCAATATTTCATTTAAACCTGTAAATACGTGTGATGTAGTACTGATAAGAGTGTATGTTTTGTGTATTTAAAGTGGAGAGTTCTATGAATGTTAATTAAGTCTACTTGTTCCGGATCTGAGTTCAAGTCCTAAATATCGATGTTAACTTTCTGTCTCATTGATCTGTAAGTCTCCCACTATTATTGCGTGGGAGTCCAAGTCTCTTTATAAGTCTTATATATCTGGGTATTCCTGTATTGGGTGCATATATATTTGGGATCTTTAGCTCTTCTTGTTACATTGATCCTTTTATGTAATATCCTTCTTTGCTTCTTTTGATCTTTGTTGCTTTGAAGTCTATTTTATCAGCAAAAATTGCAACTCCTACTTTCTATTTATTTATTTTTGCTCTCCATTTTGTTGGTAAATTTTTCTCCATCCCTTTGAGTCTTTGCGTATCCTTGCATGTAAGATGGATCTGGATGTAGCATACCAATGGGTCTTGGCTTTTTTTGCCTGTCTGTGTCTTTGGATAGGGGAATTTAGTCGATTTAAATTTAGAATTAATATCAATATATATGAGTTTTATGCTGTCATTTAATGTTGGCTGGCTGTTTTGCCAGTTAATTGATGCAATTTCTTGATTATGTTGATGTTCTTTATTTTTTGGCATTTTTTAGAAAGGCTGATACTGGTTGTTCCTTTCTATTTGTAGTGGTTCTTTCAGAAGCTCTTGTAAAGCAGGCCTGGTGGTGATGAAATCTCTGAGTGCTTGCTTGTTCACAAAAGATTTTATTTTTCCTTCGCTTATGAAGCTTAGTTTGGCTGGATGTAAAATTCTGGGTTGAAAGTTCTTTTCTTTAAGGATGTTGAATATTGGCCCCCACTCTCTTCTGTCTTGTAGGGTTTCTGCTGAGAGATCTGCTGTGAGTCTGATGGGCTTCCCTTTATGGGTAACCTGACCTTTCTCTCTGGCTGCCCTCAGTATTTTCTCTTTCATTTCAACCCTGGTGAATCTGGCGATTATGTGCCTTGAGGTTGGTCTTCTTGAGGAATATCTTTGTGGTGTTCTCTGTATTTCCTGGAGTTGAATATTGTCCTGCCTTACTAGGTTGGGAAAGTTTTCCTGAACAATATCCTGAAGCGTATTTTCCAGTTTGGATTGATTCTCTTCGTCACATTCAGGTACACCTATCAAACGTAGATTAGGTCTTTTCACATAGTCCCATATTTCTTGGAGACTTTGCTCGTTCTTTTTTATCCTTTTTTCTCTAATCTTGTCTTTTTGTTTTATTTCATGAAGTTGGTCTTGGACCTCTAATATCTTTTCTTCTGCTTGATCAATTCGGCTGTTAAAACTTGTGCATAGTTCGCGAAGTTCTCGTGTTGTATTTTTCAGCTCCATTAATTCACTTATATTCCTCTCTAAATTATGTGTTATTTTTAACATTTCTTCAAACCTTTTTTCAAAGTTCTTAGTTTCTTTGCATTGGGTTAGAACAAGTTCTTTTAATTCCCAGAAGTTTCTTATCACCCACTTTTTAAAGTCTGCTTCTGCTAATGGAACACAGGCTTTCTCCATCAGGCCTTGTTCTGTTGCTGATGAGGAACTGTGATCCCCTGTGGAGGGAGAGGCGTTCTGAGTTTGGGTATTCTCAGCCTTTTTAGGCTGTTTTCTTCCTTTCTTTATAGATTTATCCATCTGTGGTCTTTATAATTACCGTCTTTATAGTTGGGTTTCTGAATGGACGTCCAACTTGTTGATTCCCGGCACTAGAATCTAAGCAACCCACTGTGCCGGCCAAAACAGCGGCTTTAACATTGATGGTGCTTTTCTGACTCTACACCAAGAACCATCGCTCCAAGGCAGCGGCAAAACTGCCTCACCAGCCTCAAGAGTCGCGCTGGAGACACACGTGGGGCTCCTCCGCTGGGAATCTCCTTGTGAGTGAGCAACAAAAATTGGTCTGAAAGTGTGGCGTCCTCTTGTTCTTTGCGCTTTCAGTGGGAGCTACAATCCCGAGCTGCTAGTGATCAGCCATCTTGGATCTCTCTCCGTGAATCAGGTTATATTCTTAGTAATGTTTCTATTTCTTCTAAGTTATCTAGTTTGTTAGCATATAATTTTTAATAATTTTGCATTATTCATTGTATTTCTGTCATAGCAATTGTAATATATCTTCTTTTATTGCTGAGTTTACTTGAGCATTTTCTGTTGGTTTCTTAGTCTAGCTAAAATCTTGTCGATTTTGTTTAAATTTTCTAAAAGAAACAACTCAATTTTGTTGATTTCTTTCTATTCTTTTTGTAGTGTTTATTTTACTTATTTCTGTTCCAATCTTTATTAGTTGTTTATTTCTGCTAACTTTGGGCTTAGGTGTTCTTTGTTGTCTAGTTTATTGAGATATAACATTAGGCTGTTCATTTTATATCTTTTTGGTTTTTTTGAAATAGATGGTAACTGCTATAAATTTCCATCTTAGAATTGTATTTGTTGCATCCCACATGTCTTGATATGTTATGTTTTATTTTGTTTCCTCCAGATACTTTCACTTTTTAAATTTTACATTCAGAAGGTACATGTATAAGTTTATTACCTAGATATATTGTGTAATGGTGAGGTTTGGGATATGAACGATTTTGTTACTTAAGTACTGAGCATAGTATCCACCAGTTTGTTTGTCAACCATTGCACCTCTCCCTTCCTCTTTCCCTCCCTCCCTTCTCTAGCAGTCCCCTGTTTCTATTGTTGCCATCTCTATGTCCATGAGCACTTGATATTTATATTCCACTTAAAAGTGAGATCATGTGGTATTTCATTTTCTGTTCCTGCATGAATTCACTTAGAATAATGGCCTTCAGCTCCACCCATGTTGCTGTAAACACCGTAATTTCATTCTTTTTATGGCCGAATAATATTCCATGGTGAATATATACCATATTTGCTTATCCAATACACCACTGAGGGACACCTAATTTGAGTCCATTTCATTGCTATTGTGAATAGCATGGATAAAAACATACACGTGCATGTGTCTCTTTGGTAGAATAACTTATTTTCTTTTGGATATACACTCAGTAACGGGATTGCTGGGTCAAACAATATAGTTCAGTTTTAAGTTCTTTGAGAAATCTCCAAACTGCTTTCCACAGTGGCTGAACTAATTTACATTCTCACTAACAATATATAAGCATCCCCATTTCTTTAAAGCCTCATCAATATCTGTTGCTTTCTGACATTTTAATAACAGGCAATCTGGTTGGCATGATTGTATCTCCTTGTGGTTTTGACTTGCATTTCTCTGATGATTAGTGATGATGAACATTTTTTTCATAGGTTTGTGGGCTGGTTGTATGTCTTCTTTTGTGGAATATATGTTTATGTCCTTCACCCAGTTTTTAATATTGTTGTTTGCTTTATCCTTGATTTACGTTTCTTATAGCTATTGGATATTAAATCTTTGTTGGATGCATAGTTTGAAAAGTTTTCTCTCATTCTTCAAGTTGTCTGTTTACTCTGTTGATTATTTCTTTTGCTGTGCTGAAGATTTTATTTTAATTTGGCCTCACTTGTCAATTTTAGCTTTTGTTGCAATTACTTTTGAGGACTTAGTCATAAAATCTTTCCCAGAGGCCCATGTCCAGAATGGTGTTTCTAAGACTTTTCTTTAAGATTCTTATACTTTTAGGTTTTAGATTTAATACTTTAATTCATCTTGAATTAACTTTTGCATATGGTGAAAGGTAGGTGTTCAGTTTTATTCTTCTGCATATCTATCCCAGCACCATTTATGAAAATGGGGAGTCTTTTTCTTGTTTCTTATTTTTTTACTTTGTTGAAGATTAAATGATTGTAGATGTTTGGCTGTATTTTAAAGTTTTATATTCTGTTCTATTGGCTTATGTGTCTGTTTTTGTACCAGAACTATGATGTTTTGGTCACTGTAGGCTTAGAGCATAGTTGGAGGTTAGGTAATGTGATGTCCTTGGCTTTGTTGTCTTGACTTAGGATTGCTTTTCCATCCAGGTGTGTAAATTTCTTTTTAAATTTCTTAATTGATTCATTGGTTGTCCAGAAGCATTGTTCAATTTTCATAAATTTGTAAATTTTCCAAATTTATAATTTTTCAAAATTTATTCTGTATTTCATTTCTAGTTTTATTTCATTGTTATCAGAAATGTTAGTTGATATAGTTTCAATCATTTAAAATTTGCTAATTTTTTCACAGACTAAAATTTGATCCAACTTGGAGAATGTTCCATGTGCACTTAGGAAGAATGCATATGCTGGTGCATATTCTGAATGGAATGTTATGTATATGTCAAGTCCATTTGATTTAAAGTGTAGCTTAATTCCAATGCTCCCTTATTGATTTTCTGTCTCCATGATATATCAATTTTTGATAGTGGTGTACTAAGTTAGTGATTTTATTTTTTGTATTTTTCAGTTTTAGATTTTGTTTGAGTTTTTAAAATAATTTTATTCTCTGTTAAATTTCTGGGTTTGTTCATTTATTATTTTTCCTAATTTTATTGTTTCTTTTTATTTTCTTGAAGTTTTGAAGTTTTTCTTAAGATAACTATTTAATTATTTTTCAGGCAGTTTGTATGTCTCCATTTTAGGGCTCAACTACTGGAAGGTTACTGTGTCCTTTTGGTGATGTCTTAGTGTGCTTGTATTGTCCTTACAAAATACCTTATACTGGATAATTCATAAAGAATATAAATATATTTGTTACCATTCTGGGAACTGGCAACAAAAAGTTAGAGCAGATAGGTTTCACTGTCTGGTAAGAACTGTTCTCTGCTGTGTCTTCATACGGTGGACGGAGCAAGGGCAAGCTAGCCACGTCCTGAGTGAAGTCTCTTTTATAATGATCCTAATAAAATTTACAAGGAGAGGGACCCTCCTGACCTAATCAACTATTAAAAGTCCTATCTTGTAATATTATACTATTGACCATTATCTTTCAACACCTGTATTTTTAAGGGGACATACTCAAACTATAGCATTTGCCTTTGGTTATCCAAAATTCATGTTCTTCTCACATGGAAAATACATTTATTCCACTTTAGTACCCCAAAAATTCTTAGTTTATTTCAGCATCAACTCAAAAGTCTGAAGTTCAGAGTCTCATCTAAATCATATTTGGGTGAGATTCAAGACATTATTCATCATGAGAAAAATTTCCCTCTGTTGGTGAGCCTGTGAAGTTAAAGCAGTTATGTACTTGCAAAAGAAAATTCTGGGACAGTTTTAGAATATGCATTTCAATTTCAAAGGTGAGAAATAGGTTAAAAAATGTAAAAGGTCCAAAGCAAGTACTGATACAAGGTAAATAACACCATATAGTGAATCCTAAGAATAGACCTCCCTGACACCATGTCTTTCCTTTTGCACAAACTAAGATAGGAGTTGAGCACCCAGGCTCTTGGTGACCACACCATCGTGGATATTCTAGGAATAGCCCATGATGCAACTTTCATGGGTTGAAGACTTAGCCTATGATTCTCCAATGCTGATGCTGCATGCTGATCACTTTACAGAACTGGGGTCTTGGGAATGGTCCTGCCAGGAAAGCTGCACTAAGTATTGGCCTAGTGAGAAATCTCTGCAGAGCTCCAGCCCCAGAGTTCTACTAGGCAATGCTCTGGTGATGGCTCTCAGCAGTGACTCCAGTCCCACAGATCTGCTGGTTATTTTCTAAATGGGGACTTCCTTTAGCATGCCCATCCCTGAAATAGTTCCCTGCCTGGGCCCCAAGACTGTCTATGGCATACTGTAAAATCTAGGTAGAGTTAATCATGCCTCTGCAGCTCATGCACTCTGTACATCTGCAGAATTAGGACTACATGGACACTGCCAAGGGCCCTATTTTGTACCCTAGGAAAGTGGTGGCCTGAGGCTCATGTATGCCTGCTTGAACTACAGCTGGGGCAGCTCAAGAGCATTGTGCCACGATGTGGGGAAACAGAGATGAGACAACGTTGGGCAACAAACCCTGATGTTTCATGAGCACCTGAATTTTGGAGGGTACACATTCAAATCATTTTATTTGCTCCTAGACCCCAAATTTTATTTGCTCCTAGACCCCAAATGTGTCCTTCTCACATGCAAAATAAATTTATTCTACCCCAGTAGCCCCAGAAATATTAACTATTAGTTAATAGTTATTAGCGACTATTTAATTTTGATTTTATAAAAATCTGTTATGTAAATAATAGATTGGCATAGGGCCAAGTGCAAAGATAGGAAGAACAGTTAGGAGACTGTTAATCAAATTAGAAAGAGGATAGAGCCATTTATGAGACATAATTGATGCAAGTTGATAGCATATCTGCATTTATAATTTTTTTTCTGGGAACAATATTGTCCTTTCTATTCACTACCTGCTTATAACAAAAAAAAATGCATAAAATGTGGAAAAAATGAAAAAGAAGAAAGCAAAACACAATCACTCACAATCTTCTATTTTAGCTTCTTCCAGCCCTTTTCTCTCTTCCTATTCCCTTACACACACACACACACACACACACACACACACACACACACACAGACACACAATCTGTCCTGTATTTGGAATGTGCTTAGCTCCAGTGTTTCCTTTGTGTAGGGTGGAAGATGTTTTTAACCAGTGTTTGATAGATATAATGATATATGAATAAATAAATGTAGTAAGTCTGGCAGGAACATCACCTCGCTACAAATTGACTAAACATGAATGCTCATTTTTTTTTTAGCAATCACTTTTGTGGCTTCTTTCCTCCAGTGAGTTGATCGTAAAACTAATCTCTTGTAATCATTGATATGTGACTAATGGCTAAAATAAGAACACGCATATATAAAAATGCATGACTCAAAAATTTAGAGTTTATGATAAGTTCTGCAATATTAGAAATGCTCCAAAACATGAAAATTTTGTGACCATCTTTTAAATTCTGAGATTATATATAAAATATAATATTCATTATTAAGAGAAATAATATATAACTATGTTAAGAAAAGGACTAAATACATGATTAGAGGTATAATAATATCAAAACAAGAAAATTAAAATATATTCTTTTATTCAGTTCTTCAATTTAATGATATTTGAAAATCACGCCTAATAGAAAGTATTAGAAAATAATTCTCATATAAAATGAGGTCTGTAAGGAATCTTAGACATCATCTAATATAAATATTCATTTTCTACATAATGAAATTGGGATCCAGAGAAATGAAATGCTCAAAATTGCTATTAGCAGAACTGGGACTAGAACTTAGTTCAATTATTTCACCACTTTTTTGCACTACTACCCACACACACAGACACACACACACACACACACACACACACACTTCTAATACAGCTCTCTGTATTTATCTCAGTTTTCACAAGTGCCTACTCCTTATACTTACCATATAGGATTTTTTTTTTCTGTTCTTGTTTGGGCCAATAGCTATGTCTAATTCACTGTACCACACTTAATTCATTCCAGATAGTTGGAAGGAAAATGATTTCATTCAATAGGTTCTCATAACTATTGTCCTTTAAAATATATAATACTTTCTTTATCTTATAGAAAAGATCAGAGCACCTCTTTGAAATACAACACAATTTCAATTAACTTGAATGTCTGATGTAGGCATTTCTGTATAACTAAATGATCCGGTTAGATGGAGCTTTAGAATTAAAAAAAAATTCTGAAGATTTTAACAAATTTCTGGAGCCCCATTTCTGGATATCATGTAGTTTAATGATCATAACTGAATGTCTTTTATAAAACAACATTTTTTGACTGAGGATAAGTCTTGAGTTTCACCTGCCTGAAAAATAATTGTCAAGGATTACAGATATGGATAACACACCAGAGGGTAAGTTTTACATGTACTATACCCCAGAAAATGAACCAGGAAATTTTATTAAAAATTTTTCAATATAAATGTGTTTTTCTATGACTTATTTGTTTTATTTAAACACAATAAAATAATATAACAACAAGAAAATCTCTGCATTAAAGCTGTGTTCTAACTAGTTGAGGCTTGATAGCACTGGAAACAGATTTTACTAATCACCACTTTAATGAATATAAAGTTTTAGGAAAGACCTTTCAGTGTATTCTTTTGCCTCAAAGATTTCAATTTTTTTTTGTTTCTTTTGAAAGGTATTTCTTATGTCTAAGTCTTTTCAAGTCATATCTCTCTGCCATTTTGTTTCTGTCTCTATTATAACATATGTCACATTAGCCCTCCTCTACATCTAATTATATGCATGTGTCTATTTCTCACTGGATTTTTGTTCCTAAGTTTATTCGTTTAGCATATTAACTTTTACAAATTATTTTACACACATCACTATTTTTTAATCCCGTGCTTTAGTGAATGACTCAAGTTTCTAGACAGTGGCGTAAATGCACTTGGGCCTAAGTTTTCTAATTTCTACTACATGACCCTTTCCAATAGCCACACTGCTTCACATCATACTGTTAATGGCAGAGTCTGTATTTTAAAATTTCTTTCACATATTTTTCATAGCTGTAACAGAAAAATTTGTAAAAATAAATAATTGCAGACATGAATATTCATTAAATTTTAATTTGAGTTCAAGAACAATTTTTCAAGAATAAAGGACTGATAATCAAAAGTGATTAGAAGCAATTATGCACCCTAAGATGTTAATACCCTATCTGTGCCTCTTAACAGAAAATTTGCGAGTTTTTTGGTGTCAAATATTGTTACCTCGAAGCAAAATTATTTGACATTTGGGAAAATTTATCTGGAGCTCTTTTGTCAATAGAAAATGAAGTGAGTTTTAAGCAGAGTGATAGTGCAAAAAAGAGAGTTTTTAGCCAAATGGTTTTAAAACATTTTAGACATCTCTCTTTTACATAGAACTACTAGAGTTGTAACATAAGTCAAAGCCCAGTACTACTCACACCAATTCTTTAAGTACAGTACTTGTATATTCTCCAGCATTGAATTGAACTTTCATTGTTAATCACACATATTTTTCTTCATTCTAAAAGCCAAGAATTTTAGTGCAGAGATTCCCAAATAGTATGCCAAAAATGGGTTAATAAAGTGCTAAGACACTGATCTCCTCAGCAGTCAACATGGTGCTACAGAGTCAGGGCAACCTAGCACTATATTCTCTGACCATGAATAGTGATATGGTTTGGCTGAGTTCTCACCCAAATTGCATCTGTAGTTCCCATAATCCTCACGTGTCATGGGAGGGACCCAGTGGGAGATAATTGAATAATGGGGTTGGTTACCTCCATGCTCTTCTCATGATAGTGAGTGAGTTCTCATGAGATCTTATGGTTTTATAAGGGACCTTCCCTTTATTTGCTCAGCACTTTTCCTTGCCTCCAACATGTGAAGAAGGACTTGTTTGCTTTCCCTTCTGCTATGATTGCAAGTTTTCTGAGGCCTCCTCAGCCATGCTAAATTATGAGTTAATTAAAGCTCTTTCCTTTATAAATTACCCAGTCTTGGATGTGTCTTTATAACAGTGTGATAATTAACTAATACAATAAATTTGTACTGCAGAGAGTGGGATGTTGCTTATATGGATACCTGAAAATGTGTAAGCAACTTTGGAACTAGAAAACAGGCAAAGGTTGGAACAGTTTGAAGGGCTCAAAAGAAGACAAGAAAATTAGGGAAAGGTTGGAATTTCCTAGAGACTTGAATGGTTTTGACCAAGATGCTGAGAGTGATATGGGTAGTGAAGTCCAGGCTGAGGTGGTCTCAGATGGAGATGAGGAACTTTTTGGGACCTGGAATTCCAATTTTATGATCTTCTGAAATATAAGATATAAAGGTGACTCTTTCTATGCTTTATTAAAGAGACTGGCAGCATTTTGCCACTGCCCTAGGGATCTGTGAAACTTTAAGCTTGAGAGGGATGATTTAGCGTATCTGATGGAAGAAATTTCTAAGCAGCAAAGTATTCAATAGGAAACAGAGAACAAAAATTTGGAAAATTTGCAGCCGGACAATGCACTAAAAAATAAAAACTCATTTTCTAAGAAGAAATTCAAGCCTGCTGAAGAAATTTGCATAAATAACAAAGAGCCTAATGTTAATCACCAAAGCAATAGAAAAAAATGTTTCCAAGGCATGTTAGAGAACTTTGTAGCAGCACCTCTCATCACAGGCCCAGAGGCCTAGGAGAAAGAAAGATTTTGTGGGCTAGGCTCAGGTTCCCCCTGCTGTGTGCATCCTAGGGGCTTTGTGTCCTGCATCCCAGCTGCTCCAGCTCTGACTAAAAGTAACCAAGGTACAGTTCAGGCTGTGGCTTCAGAGGGCACAAGCCTTGGCAACTTCCACATGGTGCTGAGCTTGTGGGTGCACAGAAGTCAGCAAGTGAGGTTTCAGAACCTCCACCTAGACTTCAGAGGATGTATGGAAACATTTGGATGTCCAGGCAGAATTTTGCTGCCAGAGGAGAGCCCTCATGGAAAACCTATTCTAGGGCAATGTGGAAAGGAAATGTGGGGTTGGAGCCCCCACACAGTGTCTCCACTGGGACACTGCCTAGTGGAGCTATGCAAAGAGGGTCACTATCCTTCAGACCCCTGAATGGCAGATCCACAAACAGCTTGCACCATGTGCCTGGAAAAGCCATAGACACTCAACACCAGCTCATGGAAGCAGCATGGAGAAGGGTTGTACCCTGCCAAGCCACAGGGGCAGAGCTGTTCAAGGTTATGGAAGCCCACCTCTTACATCACATGACCTGGATGTAAGACATAGAGTCAGAGAAGATTATTTTGGAGCTTCAAGATTTAATTACTGCCCTATTGGATTTTGGACTTGCATAGGACCTGTAGCCCCTTCATTTTGGCTGATTTATTCCATTTGGAATGGGTATATTTATTCCTGTACCCCCATTGTATCTAGGAGGTAGCTAACTTGCTTTTGATTGTATAGACTTATAGGCAGAAGAAACTTACCTTGTCTCAAATGAGACTTTGGACTTGGACTTTTTAGTTAATGCTAGAAAGAATTAAGACTTTGTTGGGAAGGCATGATTGTATTTTGAAATGTGAGGACAGAAGATTTGGGAGAGGCCAGGGATGAAATGATATGATTTGGCTATGTCTCCACCTAAATATCATTTGAATTGTAGTTCCCATAATTTCCACATATCATATTAGGGACCTGATAGGAGATAATTGAATCACCAGGGGCAGTTACCTCCATGCTGTTCTCAGGATAGTTAATTAGTTTTCCTGAGATCTGATGGTTTTATAAGGGGTTTCTCCCTTTTTCACTCAACAGTTCTCCTTGCTATTGCCACGTGAAGAAGTATGTATTTGTTTCCCCTTCTGCCATGTTTGTAAGTTTCCTGAGGCCTCCCCAGTCATGCTGAACTCTGAGTCAGTTAAATTCTTTTCTACATATATTATCCAGTCTTGGGTATGTCTTTATTAGCAGTGTTATAGTGAACTAATACAAATAGCCTTATCTGTTTCCCCCAATGTGATGTTCAAATATTATTATTTTCTATGTATCCCCCAGACATAAAAACCATGAGAATCAGTGCACTAGAAGGGAACACTTGGTTAATTCAGCTTACTGAATATACTGCAAAATATTCAAAAATTCAGACTTAAAAATAGTTTTTCTTGTGATTTGAATTACTGAGGTTTGACAAAGAAACATGTAAGTGTGGAATGTTATCTATTTTAAAAGGTGCATTTAATCTATATAAAATGATTGTTTACTTAGGACAAGATAGTTTTCATTACATTCATATGTTTATATAAATCTCACACCATCAAGATCTGGCCAATATCACTATAAGCTTGTTTTCTCTATTACTAAGTTTTAACTTTCAAACAATTCTCAGTAATTTTTCACATCTCAGAATAATATTACTTTTAATCATATTAATAGTCACTTCTGTTGATGTATATTTACTCATGGTTGTTATGAATGAATACCTCACTAGAAATCAATTTTGTAGAGGCCACAAATCAAGACATTTTATTCCATCAAGATTATGGCTCTTTGGAAGCTACCAGGGGCACAGGATCTTTAATCCACACTCAAGAGAATCAGCCTAATATCTATCTAGATAATCCATTGAGTGTGTTTGTCTCACAGTTACTTGATTTTCAACCACTGTTCACTTCAGCCACCTACTTTCGGGCACTCACTGTGGACTTCACAGTAATATAGCATCATCGCATCTCTAAAATACTACTAATAATAAAAACCTCCAGTATCTCATTCTTTGAACCACAACTTCCTGTAGTTCTAGAACACTTTAATTTATTCAAAAATATTTATTGGGTTCTTTCTATGTAAATCTGTTTTTCTAGACCCTGAAGGTACAGTGAATAACAGTTACAACTTTCATACATGCGATTTAAAAAGTACAGGATGTAACCAAATCAGGCTAGTTACAGAATATAACTACATTCTGATGAGAACTCATTCTGAATAACTGCCAAATCTATTCCTTCCTTTCTTGTCCAAAAGTCATTTACTTAGTTAAATCTCTCATTCATTTTTGCCTAGTTGCAGCTTTAACCCCCAACCTGGCTTTCTGCCCAGAGTTAGCTCACTCCTTCTTCTTTCATGTTAATTCTAAAGTAATCTTTTTCAAACAAAAGTTTGTTTCAGCCATGTTTTTGCTTAACATCCTTAAAATTACTGTTCATACTTTCCAGAATACAATTCAACTTTCTTAATTTAGCATATAAAATATTTCATATTTTGACTAATATCTATTTCTATGCTCTCATCCCCTGACATACTTCACATACTCCTCTCTTAAATCAGACATGTAGGTTCTAGACTGCATCTTGATTCTTGATGTCATTGTGCTTTTACGTAAGACCTTTTTACTTCTTATGGTGCCTTTCATTTTTCATTTATACATTTCTATCTGTTTTTAGAAATATATAATAAGCATCAACATTTCTAAAAAGTCTTCCTGATTGCTTCTTCCAGTCTGATTTATATGTCCATTCTCTGTTATTATAGCACTTAGTAAATATCTTTGTTATACCACTTACTGTATAGGGTTTCTTTTGTTGTGTGTCTTATGGGACTTTCTCTATATTATACTTTTTGATTTGATGTTCATTTCTCTCTCCAAGTTGTGACTTCCACGAGGGCTGGAACTTTGTTTCACTTGACATTGTATATTCAAGATCTGGTACAAAGTAGTTGCTTAAGAAATGTCCATGGGTATGTGGAGAGGAGGCGTGGAAGAGAATAAATAAAGGAAGGGAGAGAAAAAGCAAGTAAGCTGAAGAGTAGAAAAATGTAGATGAAGATAGGGAGGAAAGAAAGCAGAAAGAAAAGCAGGCAAGAAGAGGGACAGAGGAGAGGAAAAAAGAAAGGGAGGGAGGGAGAAAGGAAGAAATAAAGAAATTCCTGAGGAAGCAGTTTCTGTTGGAATCTTCAAAAAACAGAGACAAAATTAAAAGTTTATTACATGAGTATTTATCATCTAGGTACATAAAACTATAAAAAATGTTATGGTGAACTATGATTATTGCTTATATCTGTTTACTTGCTTTTTGTGGTGGTTTTTCTTTTCTTTTACACGTCTGCTAAAGTTTCTACAGTTTAAGTCTTCATTTGCTTGTGAGTGAACTTGTAGTACATAATCACACTCCTCAATTACAACAGACTTTATGAAAACAGTATTCTTTTTTCCTTGTTTTGGGTAAATTGTAATTTAATGTAAAAGGCTCTGCTGTTTTACATTTTCCAGAGCTTTCATTCATTCTTGCTTAGTAATTACAAATGGCTTGTAAATAAACACTTGCAATGATTTTTGAAATGTTCTGTATTTACTTTTGAGGCTAGTATTTCTATCACTGTATCACTTAAGAGGTTTTGATATGTTGTATACAGGCTCATTTTACAATATATTTGAAGTTTGTAATTCTGATTAAATATGATAAAATAGGAAGAATTAACAAACTGCTGTTTGCAGTCCAAGAGAAGACAGAGCTAAGGGAAGTCAAGACAGAATCTATCAGAAACATGAAATCAATTGACCAAAGGTGGAAAACTGTCAACCAAAATAATATGTTATGGACCCTCAAGGCTTTCTGTTTATGCTAGAGGAAGCCTAAAATAATCTGTGGTTTTTGATGCTTGATTTAGTTTTCTACAAGCCTAATTAACACCAGATTAAGCTTGCTGCCACTATAGTTTATTACTGAGACTGACACATACTTGCTGTTTATTTTTCTCTAGTATAGAAAGACTGGTGGCAGTAATTTTGAGAAAGTCAATTTCTAATGAATAAAATGTTCCTTGGAAATAACTAAGTTATATCATATTCTATCTGGGTAAAATTGTTTTGGTTGGTTATAAAATGCAATTAAAAACATCCCCTGTTACAAGATGAAACTTCTTTGCTTTACTACAATTGAATTTGATGTAAACTTTTTGAATTCATAGCCAAGGGTCAGTAATCTCTTCTCTATGGAGACTGCATGGGGAAATTTAATTCAGGGATTTGTGTTCAGAACAGTTCTGTATGTGCATTGTAATATTCTCTCCTTACGAACTTCCTCTTATTTTAGGTTTCACTTTTCCAAAACTAGAAAAGACTCTTTAATTTCATCTCCAAAGTTTTTTATATAGATTACAATTCAAGGTCAAACTGAAATCATAGTACCTTTCTGCTTTGCTTTGGGTGTTTCTATTCTAAGCAAGAATTTACAGAGACACAATAAAACAGAAGATATTTGTTTATACAGGCAAACAGACTGGCAGCCAGATTTTCATCTTGTTTCCTGAATGGTCTCTCTTGACTTCAAAGAGACCTTGATTTTCATAAAATTATGCAGAAGGGTAAAGCTGGATAAGATATCAGTATAAAACAACAGAATACTTTATTCATAGAATAAGGTATGACATATGCCAGGAGTCCACTCTCACTTGCCAACCTTAATAAAAAGATAAAGCTTGAATAGTAAAAAATTTAAAAGAATTATTTTATGCTATTATTTGTACACATATATTTACAAAAAGCAATGCACAATTATATCTTTATTTTTGGCTTATCTTGGCCCAACCTTTCCAGTGGCCATGGCTTAAGAACTCTTCAAATAAATACAGGAGAAGAGAGAGGGTAATTTTCCTTTACTACCATTTATTTGGCTATTCGAGTCTTTGCTTTGATAATATGATACATTGAAAGGTTAAAATTTTTCTATTCAATGTTAAAATTTTTCTATTCCTTCCCAAATTATCTTTTTGACATATCCGAACATGCAGTTTTTATTCCCTCAGACATCTATACTTCAAATATCTCATGACACAGCATGGTCAATCAAGAAAACCACGACCAGAAGAGGTCTGCAAGCTTTTTTAACTCCTTCTCCTCTCTTTATAATATACTGACTAATGAATATATGGCTATATAATCTCAGTTCTAAAACAATTTCTATGTAGAAGGGAATAGGAGTCTCAGTGTCCTGCTCAGCATTTCAAATTGTCTCTCTGAGCTCCAAAATTCCATTCATGTTAAACTGCAGTAATCCATGGATGCGATTGTTTAGGTTTATTCTAAAAACATATGATGGAGAAGCAATAAAGAAGCATAAATGAGTAGTTATTTAAGACCTGTGGAATTTACCCTAACTGAAATTATTTCAGTATATTACCAAAATGAGTCCAAAATAATAAGTACACTATACACTGCGCAACACCACTCTTTGGCTTATATACTACTTCCTTTACTACTTTACTCTTAAATAATAGTTTTATTTTCCTAAAGTTTTTTGAGGCATGACATCCAAAAATAAATGTAGGCAGATCTCAGATTTATAGCTCAATGAACATTTATATATGAAACCACTCAGATAAAGGCAGAAAAGATTTGAAGCTCCTCAAAGGCTCCCTTATGCCTTCTTCTAGTCAGTACTCACAGAAAAATTATCCTGACATCCATGACCATGGATCCATTTTTCTCACAACGATTTTTGTATATATGGAATCATATAGTATGTAGTCTTTTGTGTCTCACTACTTTTACTCAACATGATGTTTATAAAATTTATCCATGTTGTTGTATGTATCATTAGTTCATTCTTTTCTATGATTTTCTTGACTGTGGTCTGAATTTGTTGCTAAATAGTTTATAAATCACGTTTCAATACATTATGCATCTAATTGAAAAACGAACATTTTGACATCATAATTTTAATTATGCTTTCTAGCCCTGTTATAGAAATACTAGTCTTATAATACAATTGACACAGTCTCAAAAAGAATGCCTATATTATGAATATATTAGAATAATTAACTGGTTTCTAATCAAAAAGAACATACCATTTTGAGGCTGCCTCAATTGTGTAATAACAGTCTTATTGATATGGCAGGATAAGCAAGGAGTTGCTGAAATTCTGATGTCATATTTTCCATTTTTCAATTAGATTTCTAATGTATTAAAATGACTTCATGAGCTATGAACTGAACCTTGGCATTTTCTGATAATTCCATTATCAGTAAGTCAGAATATTATATCCTGTCTGCATTACAAGAAAGTATACACTCAGTGAAGAGTCCTGGGAGCTTTCAAATTCTGACAGTAAATAATTTAATTTACAATGTTAAATAGTGAGTGATATTTTCTGGGTGTCTGTATTAGAATCACCCACAGACAATGAATAGTATATTTGGGAGAAACAAAGAAAGCAATGTCCTCAAATAAAGAGTAGTTTTCCAGATTGTGAAGAAGAGGGAGGAGATAAAGTTGTACCTTTTGCAAAAGATTTGGTGAGAGATAGAGGTTAGTATTAGATACATGCAAATAATTTGGTATCAGGTTTAGTATACAATCAAGAAGGTCCTTATTAATTTGTAGATTATATGAATATTTTAAAGGCTGATACTATATTTCATTCATCTTTTATAACCCCAGTAAAGTTTCTGGCACATAAGCACAAAATAACCTTCAAAATTGCTGGTTTAATTGAATTACCTTTGAATCCTGTCTACAATTCCTGTAAAAGGGCAAATGACATGTTTAATATTCTCTCAGGGGTGGAGCTAAGGGCCACCATCTGTGTAGACAGATTAACAAAAATAATCCAGAATTATACTGACATTATTGAATAAAACATATCTATGTCACCTTGTTAGAGAACCAATTTTAATATATGTGTATCTCCTTATGTTCCCAACTCAGCTTTATTCCAAGAATTTTGATTTCTGATTTTCATGGAGCTCACTATAAATTATTGTCATTAACTTTTTTGCCAACTCCTGGTGTTAGTTCAGAAAACTGACTTCTCAATTGTTGTTAAAAATGAGACCATTTATTTATTTTATTGCATTTTAGGTTTTGGGGTACATGTGAAGAACATGCAAGATTGTTGCATAGGTACACACGTGGCAGTGTGATTTGCTGCCTTCCTCCCCATCACCTACATCTGGCATCACTCCCCTTGCTATCTCTCCCCAGCTCCCCACCCCCCAACGTCCCTCCCCTATTCCCCCCAACTGACCCCAGTGTGTAGTGCTCCCCTCCCTGTGTCCATGTGTTCTCATTGTTCAACGCCCACCTATGAATGAGAACATGCGGTGTTTGAAAAAAAAAAAAAAAAGAAAAACTTTTTGTAATGATAAAAAGGTCAACCAATCAGAAGAAAGCAAACAAAATTTAATTAAATAAAACATTATAGGGACCCAGATTCCCCAAAAATGTATCTAGATATTTATATACAATACTAATCTATTTATTTGGCCTCTCAATATATTTTCAAAGCAAACTGTTTACTTTCAAATTACTTTTTTCTCGGCTTAAAGTCTTTTAGACAAAGTGATACGATACTGTGAATGACACACACTATGTCAAATGACGAGATCTTTAGCAATGAAGTGCTTAATGAATACAGTGCAATGTAAGTTTGCATCTCATTAACATGTACCTGAAAGGCAAGTGGGTGATCTAACTATCTTTACCTTACAGCTATAGTACATGAATAAAGGGAGAATAGTGCTCAGAGCTGGAGATGCATCATGGCAGCACGGAGACAAAATATCAGAAAACTGAAAGGCTCCTGATCCAGTCATCTGGATTAGTCCAATGACACTGGGCAGGTGCAAATATAAAGTGACTACAGCTGGTGTCTATGGATGGCATGTATTAATAAAATCCTGTTCTCAAAAAAAAAAAAAAAAACTGAGACCAAATAGTTTGTAAATTGCTAAAGCATTTACATATACCAGAAATCTATGTAAAAAATTAGAACTATGACATCAGAATTTCAATTGCCCCTGCTTAGCCCACCATATCAACACTATGGTTATTGTACCAGTTGAGACAACCTTTGAATTGATGTTACTTTTCTAGTTAGAAAGCTGTGATTGAGTATGCCAGTTATCAAACACAGTAATAAATTATATGACATTGTTCATGGAATAAGCAAAGTTCTGTGGGAACACGGAGAAGAGAGTCATTTTTCCAGTTCCCTGGGTTGTACTGTGGACAAAGATTGCTGTTTATTTTATTTATTCACATTGTACTTGGAGACACAACAGTTTCTTTTTTATATATATTTCCCTTTCACCTTTTTATAAGTTCTTTTGCAAATACTATATTTTCCAGATACCGTTTGCCCTGTAATCTCTGAGTAAGCTGCAATACTGATCTTTAACATCATGGGAGTAATGACATTACTTGATAGAAGATGTGAATTGCAACAATTCTTGGCCTATTTGGATAGATTTTAAGGAACATGATCTCTGAAAGTGACACTTTTGCTTAAAGGATGTAGCCCTCAAGCCATTGAAATAACTACTATAGCTTTTTATAATGTAAGTATGGCTAATTTGTCTAAAAATCTGCATATGCTTTGTCTTACCTTTCCCATGTTCTACTCCTCTGGTTAGCAAGAACTCTCTGTGCAGTAAGAATGACATTTGCGTATACAGCTGTCAAGAGGTGCTATGAAACAGCTGCTTGATGATATTTGAATATAAAGCAATTCTGTTACATACCACCTAATATTATCCTAATTGCAATAATATGACACATGAGGTTTCTCTAAATATCAACAGAAAAGCAGGAAAGTCTTCATTAAGTTTTAATTTTATTTTTCTGAGAAATTTTCCTCTTAAAACTGTTACTATACTCTTAATAAACAATACATTTTTTTAAATGTTTTAGTCTTATAATGTTTGTTCACATTCCCAGGAATGTTAGGGGCACACCTCACATCAGTCAAAGATTTCCTATTTTCTTGACTCTAAGATAGGATGAAACGTCTTCATTATATGAATTTTAAGAAGAAAAATGACTAACATGAAACTACATAAAATGCTCTGATAGACTTTTAAAGCTCAATATGTAGCAGTTAGAAAGCTTTAGATTTCCAGCAAACCAATTCAAACTTGCTTACAAATATAAGAATGTATTGATTCACATATTTGGAAAGGAAAGACTGATAAGGCTCAGTTATATATTTAAGGACCTAATCTCTGCTCTGTATTTCAAAGTATTGGACAGAGGCTACATGCTTTCTCATTCAAGTCTAATAGGAGGGAGAAATTGTCCCTTCCTTAAAATTGTGAAGAGTCCTGAATTACATGATGATTGGATCCCTAGTGGTGAATCCTTTTTTTTTTTTTTTTAATAAGATAGGATTAATCTAATCGACCTAGACTCACCACAGTCCACTGTTGGAGCTGAGGATGCATCAACTGCATACAAATCTCATGGCAGATAACAAATGGGGGAAGAATAAGATGATGTTGGAAAATAATAAAATTCCCACTACAGAAAATATGTATCAAATGTTTTCATTTTACAGGTTCTTTTTGAAATGGGTTCCATTGTTGTTGGCAGAAGGTGTTTATCTTTGATAGCAGTAAAGAGTTAAAGGATAAGAAGGCTTTTAGGGAAAGTCCTTTCCTGGGGCAAAAACTATTGGATTCATTCTACTTAAATATTGTCAGTGAAAAAGGGAAAGAGATGCTGATCATAAATTTCAAAAAACAATAAAGTACACATAATAGAATGGTACTCTCCTGACATAACAGTAAAGTATGTTTACCTTTCTACCACATTTCCACGGTTACTGCAACAAAGTGGCAACAGCAAAACCACTCAAGAACTGAAGATCATGGCAAAGCAAAGAAAAAAGATGAGGATGAGGCTGGGAAGAAGAATGAACGCAGAATTCTCAGATTTTTAATTTTTTTTTTTAGACAGAGTCTCGCTCTGTCACCAGGTGCCAGGCTGGAGTGCAGTGGCGCGATCCTGGCTCACTGCAACCTCTGCCTCCCTGGTTCAAGCAATTCTCCTGCCTCAGCCTCCCGAGTAGCTGGGACTACAGGCACACACCACCACGCCCAGCTAATTTTTGTATTTTTTGGTAGAGACGGTGTTTCACCATGTTGGCCAGGATGTTCTCTATCTCTTGACCCTATGATCCGCCCACCTCAGCCTCCCAAAGTGCTGGGATCTCAGCCCTACTACTCAACTATTACTATTCCCCAATTAAAACAAGTATCAGCAAACAAAATCTTCCAGTTTGTTTTAGCACACGCAGAAAAATCCTAGAAGTAGAGGGGTCAGGTGAGCATAACCTACCAAATTAATATCTTCAAATCAAAGCAAGAAAAAGGATGAGAGAAAATCAGTAGGTAAAACTTTCCTTGTTATATCAAAAAAGACTGTGACTGAATATGGTTAACCAATAACCAATATGTTATTGGATGTTTACTCATATGTCACAACAATTCACACCCAGTTTGTTTGAACATTGCTACTCATACATTGATGTGGACAGAAAAATGTGCAAAAATTTATAGTTAATAACCTACTTCCATGAAATAGCCTCAATAGCAAAACCAACTATTTTTGTTTGTTTTTAATTTTAAGTTCAGGGGTGCATTGCAGGATGTGCAGGTTTATTACATAGGTAAACATGTGTCATGGGAGTTAATTATAGCCATTATTTATATTACGTGGTTTTCTCCCTCTTCCTACCCTCCAAGCCCCGGATAAGCTCCAGTGCATGGTATTTCCCTCTATGTGTCCATGTGTTTTTATCATTTGGTTCCCACTTATGAGTGAGAACCTTCTATATTTGGTTTTCTGTTCCTGCATTTGTTTGCTAAGGAAAATGGCCTCCAGCTCCACCCATGTTCATGCAAAAGGGCATGATCTTGTTCTTTTTTATGGCTGCATAGTATTCCATGGTGTATATATACCACATTTTCTTTATCCATTCTATCATTAATGGGAATTTAGGTTAATTCCATGTCTTTACTATTGTGAATAATGATACAATGAAGGTAACTGTGCATGTGTCTTTATGATAGAATGCTTTATATTCCATTGAGTATATACCCAATAATAGGATTGCTGGATAGTATGGTAGTTCTGCTTCCAGCTATTTGAGGAATCAGCTTACTGCTTTCCACAATGGGGGAACTAACTTGCTGTCTTACCAACAGTGTAAAATATACCTTTTTCTCCACAACCTAGATAGCATCTGTTATTTTTTGACTTTTTATTAATCACTATTCTGACTAGTGTGAGATAGTATCTCATTGTAGTTTTTATTTGCATTTCTCTAATGATCGGTGACTTTGAGAATTTGTTTATATGATTCCTGGCCACATGCATGTCTTCTTTTGAGAAATGTCTGTTCATGTACTTTGCTCACTTTTTTTTTTTTTGAGATGGAGTTTTGCTCTTGTTGCCCAAGCTGGAGTGCAATGGTGTGATGTTGGCTCACTCACTGCAACTTCTGCCTCTCAGGTTCAAATGATTCCCCTGCCTCAGCCTCCATGTAGCTGGGATTACAGGCACCTGCCACCATGCCCAGATAATTTTTGTATTTTTAGTAGAGATGGGGTTTCGCCATGTTGGCTAGGCTGGTCTTGAATTCCTGACCTCAGGTGATCCACCTGCCTTGGCCTCCCTAAGTGCTGGGATTGCAGGCATGAGCCACTGCACCCAGCCCTTTGCCCACTTTTTAATGGGATTGTTTTTTTTTTTTTCCTTGTAAATTTGTTTAAGTTCCTCATATATGCTGGATATTAGACCTTTGACAAATGCATAATTTGTAATTTTTTTCCCATTCTGTAGGTAGGTTGTATGTTTATTCTATTGATAGTTTATTTTGCTATGCAGAAGCTCTTTAGTTTAATTAGATTCTTTTTGTCAATTTTTGCTTTTGTTGCAGTTCCTTTCGGCATGAAATCTCTTCCTGGACCTATGTAGTTAATGATATTGCCTAGGTTGTCTTCTACGGTTTTTATAGTTTTGTGTTTTACATTTAAGTCTTTAAGCCATCTTGAGTTAACTTCTGTATATGGTGTAAGGAAAACTAGTTAGCTAGTTAATTTGGGTTATGGTGTTAGGAAAACAGGTCTAGTTTCAGTTTTCTGCATCTAGCTAACCAGTTATCCCAGCACCATTTATTGACTAGGAGTCCTTTCATCATTGCTTCTTTTTATTTAGGTTTGTCAAAGATCAGAAATGTATAGGGTGTAATCTTATTTCTGAGTTCTCTATTCTGTTCCATTGGTCTGTGTGTCTGTTCTTGTACTGGTACCATGCTGTTTTGGTTACTATAGCCCTATAGTATAATTTGATGTTGGGTAGCATGATGGATTCAGCTTCGTTCTTTTTGCTTAGTATTGTCTTGGCTATTTGGGTGTAGGATCCAGCCTTACAGGGTCCCATGAGTCCCTTTCTGCTGGTGTGGAGATGAGAAACTGTGTAAGTAAAAGACACAAGACACCAAGAAAGAGAAAACAGAGTTTGGGCCCAGGGGTCCACTGCCAACCAAAGCACAGAGTCCAGCAGTGGCCCCAAATGTCTCGATGCTCTGACTTTTATTGAGTACAAAGCAGGGGGAAAGGTGGGTAGGATGAGGTAATGGTGATCAGTGATAAGGTGATTACCAAGACTTTGAAGAAGCCAAAGTGAGGAGAAAACCTAAGGCATCAGCACTTTTTTCATACTTATCAAGAAATAACAAGGTCACTAAGATTTATGTTATTATTACTAATTCTTATCTTCTAAGAAAAAGAGAAACAGGTGCAGAACAGAACTTGAAAGTAGACATGGAATGTGACTGCTGAAGCACAGCATCACTTAGAGACAATTAAGTCCCCAGATGTCTGTGGACTTCCCTGACAGCCATCAGGCTTACCACAGAGCTTGGGAGAATAGAGTTTTCTCCTCACTCCCCTGGGGAAGGAGATGTCTCGGCCATCTTGGACATCTTTTTCCCTAGTTGGCTAAACAGTGGGCACTTTCACAGTGCTGACACTGTCACACAGCCAAGGTATCCTCCAGTAGCTCTTATGGAGGCGTGACAGAGGACTTAGAGCACCTTGCCTTAGGGTCACCTCTTTTCCGATGCCACTTCAGTCCCATACTTCTTGACCTGAGACTTATTAGTAAGGTTAAAGATTATATGATTATATGTAAGTATATATTTATGATTCCATATAAATAGCTATGTGATTATTTATTATGATACATAGGAATAACTATGTAAATGTATTCCTAATTCTTTTCTAATTCTATGTTTATATGAGGACATGCTGAGGCTTCAGACCTTTGCCTTGGCTTTTGTGGGTTCTCCCAACATTTGGGTACTTTTTTGGGTTCCATATGAATTTTAAAATAAATTTTTTAGTTCTGCCAAAAATGACAATGGTAGTTTAATGGGAAAAGTTGTTGAGCAGTAAGGCCATTTTAACAACTTTGAATACTTTTATCTATGAGCATGGAATGCTTTTCTATTTATTTGTGTTATTTCTGATTTCTCTGAGTAGGGGTTTGTAGTTGTCCTTGAAAAGATCTTTTATTTTCCTTGTAATCTGTATTCTTAGTTATTTTATTTTTTGTGGCAATTGTGAATGGGAGTCCATTGGTGTTATGTCTCTTGGCTTGACTGTTGTTGGTGTATAAAATTGCTAGTAATTTTTTGACATTGATTTTCTATCCTGAGATTGCTGAAGTTGCTTATAAGCTTAAGAAGCTTTTGACCTGAGACAGTGGGGTTTTCTAGGTATAGAATCATGTTGTCTACAAACAGGGACAGTTTGGCTTCCCTCCCCCTATTGGAATGCTCTTTATTTCTTTCTCTTGTATGATTGCTCTGGTCAGAACTTTCAATATTATGTTGGATAGGAATTGTGAAGAGGGCATCCTTGTCTCTACTAGTTTTTAAAGGGAATAATTTCAGCTTTTGCCTATTCAGTATGATGTTGACTGTGGATCTCTCATACATGGATATTATTATTTTGAGACATATTCCTTCAATACATACTTTATTAAGAATTTTTAACATGAAGAGATGTTGAATTTTGTCAAAATTTTTTTCTGCATCTATTGAGATAATCATGTGATTTTTGCCTTTAGATATGTTTATGTGATTAATTTATTGATTTGCATATGTTCAACAAATCTTGCATCCTGGAGATGAGGCCTACTTGATCATGATGGATAAGCTTTTTGATGTACTGCTGAATTCGGTTTGCCGGTATTTTGTTGATTTTTGCATCAACGTTCATCAAGGATATTGGCCTGAAGTTTTCTGTTTTTCTTGTGTCTCTGCCAGGTCTTGATATCAGGATAATGCTGGCCTCATAGAATGAGTTAGAAAGGAGTCTCTCCTTTCCCATTCTAAAAAATAGTTTCGGTAGGCATGGTGCCAGCCCAGCTGTTTATCCATCTAATCCTGAACTTTTCTTAGTTGATAGGCTATTTATTATTGCCTCTATTTCCAAACGTATTATTGGTCTTTTCAAGGATCAGTTTATTCTTGGTTAAGTCTTGGAGGTTGTATCTCTACAGGAATTTAGCAATTTCTTCTAGATTTTCTTGCTTATGTGCATAGTGGCACTTTCTTTTTAATATTCTATGATGGTTGTATTTCTGTCAGGTAAGTAGTAATATTTCTCTTATTTCTGATTGTGTTTATTTGGATCTTCTCTGTTTTCTTCATTAGGGTAGCTAGTAGTCTATCTATTTTATTATTTAAAAAAAACAGCATCTAGATATGTCAATCTTTTGAATGATTTTTTATGTCACTATCTTATTTAGTTCAGCTCTGACTTTGGCTGTTTCTTGTATACTGCTTGCCTTGTGATTTGTCTGTTTGTGGTTCTCTAGTTCTTTTAGCTGAGATGTTTGGTTCTTAACTTGAGATCTTTATAGATTTTTGATGTGGGCATTTAGTGCCATAAATTTCTCTCTTAATACTGCCTTAGGTGTGTCCCAGAGATTCTTGTATGTTGTATCTTTCTTCTCATTAGGTTCTAAAAACTTCTTGGCTTATGCCTTAAATTTGTTATTTACCCAAAAGTCATTCTGGAGCTGGTTATCCAATGTTCTTGTAAGTGTATGGTTTTGAGTGAATTTTTTAGTCTTGAGTTCTAATTTGATTGTGGTGTGGTCCAGGAGACAGCTTGTTGTGATTTCAGTTTTTTTGCATTTGCCAAGGAGTGTTTTACTTGCAATTATGTAATCTATTTTACAGTTAGCACTATGTGGCAATGAGAATAATGTATATTCTGTTGGTTTTTGGTGGAGAGTTCTGTGGATATGTGTCAGGTTTATTTGATGAAGAGGTGAGTTCAGGTCCTGAATATCTTTGCTAATTTTCTCTCTTGCTGATATGTTTAATATTGTCAGTGGGTTCTTAAAGTTTCTCACTGTTAACATGTGCAGGTCTAAGTCTCTGTGAAGATGTTTAAAAAATTGCTTTATGAATCTAGGTGCTCCTGTGTTGGGTGCAGTGTATGTTTAGGATAGTTAGCTCTTCTTGTTGAATTGAATCCTTTACCATTGTGAACTCTTCCTGTTCTTTTTTGATCTTTGTTAATTTAAAGTCTGTTTTGTCAAAAAGTAGGATATCAATCCCTGTTATTTGGTTTTTTCCATCTGCTTGGTAATGTTTTCTCCATCCCTTTATTTTGAGCCTATGTGTGCCTTTGCACATGATAAAAGACAGCATAAAAATGGGTCTTGGCTCTTTATCCAGCTTACTACTCTGTGTCTTTTAATTGGGGAATTTAACCCATTTATATTTAAGATTCATATTCTTATCTCTGGATTTGATCCTGTCATGATGATGCTAGTTTGTTACTTTGCAGACTTGTTTTTGTGGTTGCTTTATAGTGTCACTGAACTGTGTACCTCAGGAAAAACCTTGTTGCTACAGAAAACACAAAAATTAGCCAAGTGTGGTGTCGCACACCTGTAATCCCAGCTACTTGGGTGGCTGAGATGGGCGGGATCCATTCAACCTGGGAGTTCAAGGCTGCAGTCAGCTGTGATTGCACCATTGCACTTCAGCGTGGGTGACAGAGCAAGACATTATCTCAAAAAAAAATCTAAAAATTTCATGAAATGCCTTTTATGCATTTTTACTGTGGTACAAATGATTAAAACAGACCTTATTTACATAACATGTTTTCCAGTTATACTTTATTATCCTATCAGAAAAGCTGTACACCACAATAAAATTTATACATTTAGAGGTTCATTATAGTCCCATGACAATTGTGAATGTCAGGTGTTATTTGTATTTGCTGTAGCAAATACTTAACAAAATGTAGATCTGGCTTTGGAACTGGGTAATGGGTGAAGGTTGGGAAAATTTTGAGGAGCACATTAGCAAAAGCCTAATTTTTTTAACACAGTGTTAGTGTATATATGAATGCTAAAGATTGCTGTCAAGGTTTCAGAAGGAAAGGAAAAACATGGTAGAAAAGAAAAACTTATGTTGTCTTAGAGAATGCATGCATAGTCGTAAACAGACCATTGGTAGTAGTACGGTTGCTAAAGATGCTGATGATGCACGCTCAAAAGAAAGTGAGAAAGACAGTAAAAAGGATGCTGTGCTGTTGGTTTTTGAAGATGAAGGGGCCATAAGCCAAGTAATGTAGGTAACCTCTAGAAGCTGGAAAAAGAAAGATTCTAGACAAAAGCTTTCAAACTAAGGCAGCAGCGTGGACACATTTTCGAAATATGGTCTCCAAAATTATGATATAATACATTTTTGCGTTTTTTTAAGCCATAAAATTTGGGGCAATTTGTTACAGCAGCAGCGGGAAATGAATACAGATTTGAGGAATACCTTCTATTTAATGTGATTTTTAAAAAAGATTCAACCTTTCATTTGACACCTGAATTGTATTTAGAGCAAAAAAATCAGATCACTTAAGCTCAGTCCTATTTTATTAAATACTTTTTATAAATACTCTGGAGGGAGGTCTTTTATAAAGATTCTTGAGGGAGGTCTTTTTAAAGATCAGATTCTTATTTAATGGGTTTGGAGTTGCAATTGAAATTCTGAAATTCTAACAAATTCTTAGATGATGTCAATACTGCTGCTCCTTATGTAACACTTTTGATTAGCAAAATGTTAGAATAAATCATTAATTACAGTTCACCTTAGTTAAGTATTAATAACTTATTGCTGAATCAGTAATTTTAGTCATATTTTGACTTGGCCTTTATCCCTATAGCCACTGAAGTGAGTCATTTAAAGTGATAGACATTAAACCACAAATTTTCTTTTTTCAGAAGGAGTGAAAAAGTTTTATACCTTTTTTGTATAAATCTCATTGATTGTTACATAAATAAGGAGGTGAAACATATTCATTCTTATTGGCTATCTGGTAGAAAATGAGACCTTTTTATCATCACAGTGGACCACAGCCAGTATCCTCATCTTTGGATTCTAATGCAATGAAATATTTTCATGAATGGTTACTCTGTATTAAAATAACAGGAGATATAGAAAGCTAGGTCTCAGTATATGAGCACACTCAGTGGTGTTTACACTCAGGTTAAAATAGGAAACATATTTGTGTGGCATAGCTCTGCTATTTTGTATATCTTAGGCAAGGACCTTAGCTTTGTTAAGCCTTCATTTCTCCATTTATAATATAAAAGATCTGAACTTTAAGTTATTTAATGGGCATTACTAATCTAAGCAGTCGTGATAGCAATATATCTGAGATACAGTGACTGTCTACATTTTATAAAGTCTATATGAAAAGGTAGCAGAAACATTTGCTTATGTGGTTAACTTGAAATGGAGGATAACTTCACCAACACTGGCAGTGACCATTTTTAACTTCTGAATAAAATTTTCATAGGATCATCCATTTCTATTCAACAACACTTTACTTCCTATAATCACAGCCCCTCCAACAGACAGACAGACAGACAGACACACACACACACACACACACACACGCGCACACACACACACTTAAGCTTTATAAAGTATAGAGAAAAGCTACTTAAAATCCTCCAAGTAAAGTAAACTTGACATATCCTTAAACCTGGAAACTTTCTTTCTACTAAAGTTTCTCAGCATTTTGGTGGCAAGGAATGATATTCTCCAATTACATATGAACTCAATATCTTCTTCTAAAATTGTTCACTGTTCCCCAGATAGTCATATTAGAGGCTTACTCTGGCTTAAACTGTAACCAGTTTTGAATTTTGATAAATAATTTTTCAGAAGTATAAGTGTATCTTTTAGAGATATGTCACAGTCTTCCTTCTTTGCAATGATTATTACATATTAAGAAGCCAGCAAAAAAAAAAAAAAAAAAAAAAAAGAAGAAGAAGCCAGCATTCTACTTTTTGTTTGGCACTTACTAATCCAGTTAACATTAAATAAGCAAGTAAGTTTTGTGTGTGAAGCCTTATGCTAGTTTTTATGCAGAGAAATGAAGAAAAAGTATTAAATTCTCGACTTTTAGTAGCTATAAGTCATATAAAAATATGAAAGTGACTTAGAAGCATGTAAATAAGCACTAAAAAAATAAAATTGGGCCGGGCGCGGTGGCTCAAGCCTGTAATCCCAGCACTGTGGGAGGCCGAGGCGGGTGGATCACGAGGTCAAGTGATCGAGACCATCCTGGTCAACACGGTGAAACCCCGTCTCTACTAAAAATACAAAAAATTAGCTGGGCATGGTGGCGCGTGCCTGTAATCCCAGCTACTCAGGAGGCTGGGGCAGGAGAATTGCCTGAACCCAGGAGGCGGAGGTTGCGGTGAGCCGAGATCGCGCCATTGCACTCCAGCCTGGGTAACAAGAGCGAAACTCCGTCTCAAAAAAATAAAATAAAATAAAATAAAAATAAAAATAAAAATAAAATTGGAATCCCTGTATAGAATCAGGTCCCAGAATAAAGATATAATAAGAGTATACTTGAATTAAGGAAAATCATTCTTCTCTTTTTAAAGGTAGGATTTATTGAATGCCTAGTATTTCGTAGGCAACATATAAACCACATACATGCGTTATTTTATTTTACTCTCACAAAAAACTTATGAGTTCAGGATTATTATTAGTGACATTTTAAAGATGAGACAATCGAAGCATGGATAATAAACTAGATAAAGGTCACACAAGTAGAAAATGGCAGAATAAGAACTAGAACCCAAGTCTCTCTGACTTCAAAATTAGTTATTTTAACCATAATATTTTTAGATGGAGTCTCTCTCTGTGGCCCAGGCTGGAGTGCAGTGGCACCATCTCCGCTCACTGCAACCTGCACCTTCCCAGGGGCCAAGCATTTCTCCTGCCTTAGCCTTCCAAGTAGCTGGGACTACAGGCGTGTGCCACCATGCCCAGCTAATTTTTGTATTTTTAATAGAAACAGGGTTTCACCGTGTTGGCTAGGCTGGTCTCAACTCTTGACCTCAAGTGATCCACCTGCCTCAGCCTCCCAAAGTGTTGGGATTACAAGTGTGAGTCACCGTGCCCAGCCTTTAATCAAGATTTATTGGTACAGTGTACATACCAATTCCAATCAAAGAAAGGAAATCCTGGTAGACATATTACGTACTAAAAAATCAAGTTTACTAATATTACCTTGGATGAATAGGATCTGATGATTTTGAAGTTAAAAACAGTTTCTTATTTACCGATGAGAAAACTGATGATCAGAGAAGAGAATGACTTACTCAAACTCACAATACTAGTAACTGGCAATGCTGTGACTAGAAACAGGTTTTCTGACTCCTCATAACTGTTTTCTCCTACTACATAAATAAAGACTTTATCTAATGTAATTTTTATATACACTGTTTTTTTTTGTTTGTTTGTTTTGTCCAATGGAATCTCAGCTTAGTTATGTCAGTTACATATAAGCAGATGAAGATGATTTTGCCTATTACCCTCACAGCTCTAATTTATTCTTAACATGATAGGTAGCTTTTTTATGGAGACCAAGGCATGAAATATAAAAAACATGTCATTTAAAGTTCTTTCCAGAGGCAATTAGAAGTCATCAAGCAAACAGCATATGTTCTTCTGGTACCCATGAATGCTAGCTTGATTTGCATTTGGTTCTCCCAACTGTCTCAGTCACTGGCTCATGTTCAAAAACTTTTTAGTACATAGTTATGACAGTATATCAATACTGTAAACAAGTGTTCTGTCTCTTAACAAATTGTATTGAAGTTGCCACTGAGCCTAACAGAGGCTGCTGAATAAAAAAGATAATTCAAATAATAGTCCTAGTTTCTTTTAGCTAAATATTACACCAGTAATTTAGTTAGAGCTCTCAGTCACATCTACTATTGCCCACTTTCTCGTTTTTTGAGTACTCAGGCTATGTCTGGGTATTAGTTGAAAGGGTTGTAATTCAAAAGGCAGTTGTCTCAGTGCATGCTTTGATTTGCTGAGTAAGGCTGTATCTGTATTAAAATATGACCTTAAAAATAAAATATTTTGAAAATTTTTCTAAGGATATTAACCAGTCTTATACAATAAGCATTCAAAATATGTATTTAATGCCTAACTATGAGGAAAATTATTATAGTTAATGGAAATACAGACATGAACAAGATAAATGTAGTTTTTTTCATTATGGAGCTTACAGACTAGTTACGGGGTTAGGAGAAGGGCAATAGAAAGAGAGCAGATGATGGCGGGTTGTTGGCAAAGCAAATAACAAACATAATCACTTCTCACAATAATAAATGCAATGAAGGTAAAAATACACAGTGATGTAACAAAGAGATTTGGAGTAGAAAAGGCTGTTTTTGACTGCATAGTAAAAGGCAGACTTTCTGAGTTTAAAGCTCAGACCTAAGTCCTAAATTTTACAAAGTTCTAGTGAAAATCTGGCAGAAAGCCCTTAAGTTAGGATGGAGCTTATTGTTACAGAGGCCAATGTGACTGGAACGAAGTAAGCAAAATAAGTACAGGGAAGTTTTCATAGATGAAGTATATAGGAGACATATCACATAGGATTCTTAGTTTAGAGCAAATATATTTGATTATATTGATTACAGAGTCAAAATTATTATTCTATATCATACCCATCTCTTTTAAACAGTTCTATCAAGATTCAATTTGCAAACAACAAATTTTATCTGATTAAAGTGTACAATTTGATGGTTTTTAGTATATTTACAGAGTTGTGGAATCAAAACCACTATATCAGAACATTTTCATTTTTTGAGAAAGCAAGCCCATACTCATTAGTAGTTACTCCCCTTTCCATGTCAACATCCCAGCTTCACACTACCACTAATCTACTTTCCATTTCTACATAGTTACCTGTTGTGACCATTTCATATAAATTAGATGTATTATATGCAGTTTTTTGTAAATGTTTTCTTTTAATTAGCATAATGTTTTCAAGTTTGATCCATGTTGTAGCATGTATAAACATGAATGCTATACTTTATTTACTTTTTATTGTCAAATAATTTTCCATTTTTAGTGTATGCCACATTTTATTTACCCATTCTTTAGTTGATAAAATTTTTTGTTGTACCCTTTTTGCTATTATGAATAATGCTTCTAGAAACAATACTGTAAGAACATGTTTTTAATTCTTTTGGACATATTCTCATGAGTAGAATTGTTGAATAATATAATAAATATATGGATAACTTTTCGAGGAACTGTTTACCAAAGTCACTGTATAAAATTTTATCCAGCTGTTAATTATAGTAATTACATGTTTGATTCCAGTAATATAATTACTGTGATATTAGTAATCCTGTAAAGATATTTGGAAATTTCAAAACCACTTATATAAATTCCTACTTTCATACATTTACCCCGTAGCTATAAAATGGCAACAAAAGTCAAAATAGACAAATGGATTCTAATTAAACTCCTGAGGTTCTGTACAGCAAAAGAAACAATGATTAGAGTGAACTGGCAACCAACAGAATGGGAAAAAAAAATTTGCAATCTACCCATCTGACAAAGGCCTAACATCCAGAATCTACAAAGAAATAAAGCAGATCCACAGGAAACAAACAAACCAACCCAATCAAAAGTGAGTGAAAGATATGAACAGATGCTTTTCCAAAGAAGACATTTAGGAGGCCAACAAACATATAAAAAAATGTTCATTATCACTGGTAATCAGAGAAATGCAAATCAAAACCACATTGAGATACCATCTACACCAGTTAGAATGGCGATCATTAAAAAATCTGGAGACAACAGTTGCTGGAGAGCATGTGGAGAAACAGGAACACTTTTACACTGTTGGTGGGAGTGTAAATTAGTTCAACCATTGTGGAAGACAGTGCGGCGATTCCTCAAGGATCTAGAAATAGAAATTCCATTTGACCCAGCAATCCCATTACTGGGTATATATTGAAAGGATTATAAATCATTCTATTATAAAGACACATGGACATGTATGTTCACTGCAGCACTGTTTACAATAGCAAAGACCTGGAACCAACCCAAATGCCCACTGATGTTAGACTGGACAAAGATCATGTGGCACATATACACCATGGAATACTATGGAGCCATAAAAAATGACAAGTTCATGTCCTTTGTAGGGACATGAATGAATCTGGAAACCATCATTCTCCACAAACTGACACAAGAACAGAAAACCAAATAACACATGTTCTTGCTCATAGTCAGGTGTTGAACAATGAGAACACTCATGGACAGGGAAGAAAACATCACACACTGAGGTCTGTTGCAGGGGGCTAAGGGAGGGACAGTGGGGAAGTGGGGAGGGTGGGGAGGAATAACACAGGGAGAAATGCCAGATGTAGGTGATGAAGGAATGGAGGCAACAAACCCCCACACATGGCAATGTGGTTTGCTGCCTCCATCCCCCTGTCACCTACATCTGGCATTTCTCCCTGTGTTATCCCTCCCCAACCTCCCTATCCCCCACTGTCCCTCCCCTAGTCCCCCACAAAAGACTCAGTGTGTGATGTTCCCCTCCCTGTGTCCATGTGTTCTCATTGTTCAACACCTGACTATGAGTGAGAACATGCAGTGTTTGATTTTCTGTTCTTGTGTCAGTTTGCTGAGAATGATGGTTTCCAGATTCATCCATGTTCCTACAAAGGACACAAACTCATTATTTTTAATGGCTGCATAGTATTCCATGGTGTATATGTGCTACATTTTTGTTGTCCAGTCTATCATTGATGGGCATTTGGGTTGGTTCCAGGTATTTGCTATTGTAAACAGTGCCACAATGAACATACATGTGCATGTGCCTTTATAATAGAATGATTTATAATCCTTTGGATATATAATCAGTAATGGAGTTGCTGGGTCAAATGGAATTTCTATTTCTAGATCCTTGAGGAATCGCCACACTGTCTTCCACAATGGCTGAACTAATTTACACTCCCACCAACAGTGTAAAAGTGTTTCTATTTCTCCACATCCTGTCCAGCATCTGTTGTCTCCAGATTTTTTAATGGTCGCCATTCTAACTGGCATGAGATGGTATCTCATTGTGTTTTTGTTTTGCCTTTCTCTAATGACCAGTGATGATGAGCATTTTTTTCATATGTTTATTGGCCTCATATATGTCTTCTTTGAAAAATGTCTGTTCATTTCCTTAGCCCACTTTTGAATGGGATTGTTTGTTTGTTTCTTGTATATCTGTATTCGTTCTTTGTAGATTATGGATATTAGCCCTTTGTCAGATGGGTAGATTGCAAAAATCTTTTCCCATTCTATTGGTTGCTGATTCGCTCTAATGATGCTTTCTTTTGCTGTACAGAAGCTCTGGAGTTTAATTAGATCCCATTTGTCTATCTTGGCTTTTATTGCCATTGCTTTTGGTGTTTTAGTCATGACGTCCTTGCCTATGCCTATGTCCTGGATGGTTTTGCATATGTTTTCTTCTAGTGTTTTTATGGTGTGAGGTTTTATGTTTAAATCTTTGATCCATCTGGAGTTTATTTTAGTGTAACAAGGGCTGAAGAAAAGGCAGCAATCAATAGCGTACCAACCAAAAATGCCCAGGTCCAGAAGGGTTCACAGCCGAATTCTACCAGACGTACAAAGAGGATCTGGTACCATTCCTTCTGAAACTGTATCAAACAATGCAAAAGGAGGGAAGCCTCCCTAACTCATTTTATGAGATCAACATCATCCTGATACCAAAACCAGGCAGAGACTCAGCTAAAAAAGAAAGCTTCAGGCCAATATCCATGATGAACATGGATGCAAAAATCTTCAATAAAATACTGGCAAACAGATTGCAACAATACATCAAGAAGCTTATTCATCACGACCAAGTAGGCTTCATCCAGGGATTCAAGGCTGGTTACACATACACAAATCCACAAATGTAATCCATCACATAAATGGAACCAAAGACAAAAACCACATGATTATCTAAATAGATGCAGAGAAGGCTTTCGATAAAATTCAACAGCACTTCATGCTAAAAACTCTCAATAAGCTATGTGTTGATGGAATGTATCCTAAAATGATAAAAGCTATGTATGACAAACCTACAGCCAATATCACACTGAACGGGCAAAAGCTGGAAGAATTCCCTTTGAAATCAGGCACTAGACAAGGATGCCCTCTCTCACCACTCCAATTCAAAATAGCATTTGAAGTTCTAGCCAGAGCAATCAGGCAAGAAAAAGAAATAAAGGGTATTCAATTAGGAAAGGAGGAAGTCAAATTGTCTCTATTTGCAGATGACGTGATTGCATATCTAGAAGACCCCATTGTCTCAGCCCAAAATCTTCTCAAACCGATAAGCAACTTCAGCAAACTCTCAGGATACAAAATCAATTTGCAGAAATCACAAGCATTCCTATATACCAATAACAGAGAAACAGAGAGCCAAATCAAGAATAAACTCCCGTCAAGAATGAACTCCCATTCACAATTGCTACAAAGAGAATAAAATACCTAGGAATACAACTAACAAAGTATTTAAAGGACCTCTTCAAGAAGAACCACTGCTCAATGAAATAAGAGAGGACACAAACAGATAAAGAAACATTCCATGCTCATGGCTAGGAAGAATCAATATCGTGAAAATGGCCATACTGCCCAAAGTAATCTATAGATTAAATGTTATCCCCATCAAGCTACCAATGACCTTCTTCACAGAACTGGAAGAAAACACTTTAAACATCATACGGAATCACAAAAGACTCTGCGTAGCCAAGCCAATCCTAAGCAAAAAGAACAAAGCCAGAGGCATCACACTGCTGGACTTCAAACTGTACTACAAGGCTACAGTAATCAAAACAACATGGTACTGCTACCAAAACAGAGACATAGACCAATGAAACAGAACAGAGACCCCAGAAGAAATCCCACACATCTACAACCATCTGATCTTTGACAAACCCGGGAAAAACAAGTAATGGGGAAAGGACTCCATGTTTAATAAATGGTGCTGGGAAAACTGGCTAGCAATGTGCAGAAAGCAGAAACTGGACCCCTACCTATCACCTTACTCTGCAGTATGTTTTAACCATGAGCTCAGGATGTGATCAGTGCACTGTTGGATAGTTTGTTCTTTCTATCAATTTAACAAGTTCTTCTGTTTCCTGTCTAGGAAGGCTATTGCCACCCTATCTAATCTACTTTATTTTCTCTTTCAGAGTCTTTGGGTCCATATTCCTATGGGTTGTTGAGGGACTAGATCATTTCTTCTAGAGCTGCTTCATGCTGAGAGGCAGCAATATCCCTGCTGAGCCAAGGTCTGAAAGTCTCTTTCTACCTCATTTAAGCATTATTGGTCATATCCTCCAATAGAACAGGCTGGAATTCCTGCATGACCGTCATTTAGATGTGAAACTGTTGCAACCTAAAAGACACAAAGCTTACAAGGGAGTTAAACAAGTAAGTCCCAAAGATTAGTAGCAATACCATATATTGAGTGAAGTGTTTCTTTCCCATCTGGATAGGCTTACTCCACCCCCTTCTCTTGTGGGAAAAATTATGAGCAAAACAAAGTGTAACATAATTGTACCAAAATAAAAGATTCAAAGATAAAGAACAAAGAAGGCTGTTTAACTTTCTGATGCTTTGGGTCCTGGTTGCCTGTTTATTTCTTGAACAGAATATTTAAATCCTCCAGTGCTTCTTGTAAATAGCTTGGAGTCTGCCTCAAGAGTTTCTGTGAAGACTCAAATGAAACAATTTCTTTGTTCTTGATAAGTACACCTGAGGTCTCATTTCTCTAAGATTTTCTGCTGTTGTACTCAGGAGCACCTGAGATGCACTACTTAATTAGGTTGCAATTGATTACTTGAGTAATTCTTCTACGTCTTAAGACCTACCATGCTTTTTTTGTTTTGTTTTGTTTTTGCTTGATAGATGATGTATTCTGAATTTATACTGAGGGAGTATTTCACCCTCAGAGTTTGATGAAAGTCTCTTTCTACCTCATTAAACATTATTGGTTGCTATACCCTTAAAGTGCTTTTTGTACTAGCCCTAAATTTACAATTTAGGAGTAGAATGAAAAATTGTGGTCTGGAGTTTGCCAACACCAATGATACTGCAGCATTTGGCAGATAGAGGTTCAGGACAGAAAGTGAGAACTTACAGTCCAGACCCTGTATCCACAGGAAATGAATGTATTTACCTGCCATATCCAGGGTTATCCAAGCCTCTGTTGCTACGATTGAGACTGATTGCCTCATCAGAGTCATTGTCTTCCTTGGACCCCTTCAGTCTTTTGCCAGGGGCAGTAAGGCATTAGGAGTCCCATCCTCCTTTCAAAGTTGAGGATAGACCTTTCTCCATTGCCTCCCCCGCTTTTTGCCACATTGACAGGACCCAGAGGGATTGCAAGCCTGTGGGCCCTTTACACACTTGGCATTCCAGGCTCCAGTGTTTTGACTTTCTACAGGTACAGCAGGGCCTTTGGGGTTTCTCCTAGGATTAGCTGGAGGTGGGAGTATTTCCCCCATAGCAATGGCCAAAAATTGGCCCTGTCTTTAGTCTCTCTCTGACTCACCTTGATTCCTATGTGCCTCTTTTGCCCTGTCTCAGTTATTGAAGACCACAAAAGCTATATTTAGTAGGTTATGCATGGGGATATGGGGACCCATGGCCAACGTTTGTAATTTTATAAGACCATGTCTATGTTACCCTAGGTTACCTTAAAAGACAAGTCCTTTAATTCCTCCATATACCTTGGGGGGGGGTGGTCCTCAGAGAATTGCCCTCACCTTTGTTTGCATTGGGATAAATTTGAAGTGTGAAAGAGACATGGATTCAAATGATCTCAACTCTTCATTTGCTACTTCCCTGAGGAGAAGTAGTCTGTTTTTCATTTCAGGTGGGTGGTACCATGCTCCACTTCAAGTTGTCCCAATAAGATTGTGCTCCTTATGAAGTGAAGTATAGGTTGATATGGAGGCTGAATTAGTCTGTTTTCATGGTGCTCATAAAGACATATCTGAGACTGGCAGGAAGAAGAGGTTTAATTGGACCTAAAGTTCCACATGGCTGGAGAGGCCTCAGACTCATGGCAGGAGGAAAAAGGCACTTCTTACATGGTGGTGGAAAGAAAAATGAAGAAGAAGCAAAAGTGGAAACCTCTGATAAATTGATCAGATCTCATGAGACTTACTCACTATCACAAGAATAACATGGGAAACACTATCCCCAATGATTCAATTACCTCTGCTGGGTTCCTCCTGCAACACAAGAGAATTCTGGGAGACAAAATTCAAGTTGAGATTTGGGTGGCAACACAGCCAAACCATATTATTTTGCCCCTGTCCCCTCCAAATCTCATGTCCTCACATTTCAAAACCAATTATGCCTTCCCAACAGCTCCCCAAAGTCTTAAGTCTTAGCTAATTTCAGCATTAACCCAAAAGTCCACAGTCCAAAGTCTTATCTGAGGCAACACCCTTCACATATGAGCCTGTAAAATCAAAAGCAAGCTGGCTACTTCCTAAATACAATGGAGGTACAGGTATTGGGTAAATACAGCCATTCTAAATGGGATTTACCAGAACAAAAGGGTTACAGGGCCCATGAAATCTGGAATACAGTGGGACAGTCAAATTTTAAAGCTTCAAAATGATCTCTTTTGACTCCAAGTCTCACATCTAGGTCACACTTATGAAAGAGGTAGGTTCCCATAGTCTCGGACAGCTCTGCCCCTGTGGTTTTGCAGGTTATAGCCCCCTTTCTGGCTGCTGTAACAGGCTGGCATTGTCTGTGGCTTTACCAGACACAGATACATGGTACAAGATGTAAGTAGATCTAATATACTGGGATCTGGAGGATGGTGGCCATCTCACAACTCCACTAGATGGTGCCCAAGTAGGGACTCTGTGTGAGGGCTCCAACCCCACATTTCCCTTCCACACTGCCCAAGCAGAAGTTCTCCATGAGAGCCTGCCATGCAGCAACCTTCTACCTGGGCATCCAGGAATTTCTGTACATCTTCTGAAGTCTAGGTGGAGGCTTCCAAACCTCAATTATTGATTTCTGTATACCCACAGGCTCAACAACATGTGGAATCTGCCAAGGCTTAGGGCTTTCACCTTCTGAGGCCACAGCCTGAGCTGTATTTTGGCCCCTTTAAGCCAAGCCTGGAGCAGCTGGGACACAGGGCGCCAAGTCCCTAGGCTGCACACAGCACAGGGACCCTGGGCCAGGCCCAAGTAACCACTTTTTCCTCCTTGGCCTCCATTGCCTGTGATACAAGGTTCTGCTGTGAAGGTCTCTGACATGGCCTGAAGACATTTTTCCCCTGGTCTTTGCTATTAACATTAGGCCCATTGATACTTAAGCAAATTTCTGCAGCCAGCTTGAATTTCTCCCGAAAATCGGGTCTTCTTTTCTATTTTATAGTCAGGCTTCAAATTTTCCAAACATTTATGCTCCACTTCCCTTACGAGACTGAATGCCTTTAACAGCACCCAAGCCACCTCTTGAATGCTTTACTACTTAGAAATTTCTTCTGCCAGATACCCAAGTCATTTCTCTCAAGTTCAAAGTTCCACAAATCTCTAGGGCAGGGGCAAAATGCTCTCATTCTGTTTGCTAAAATATAACAAGAGTCACCTCTGCTCCAGTTCCCAACAAGTTTCTCATCTCTATCTGAGACCACTTCAGCCTGAATTTTATTGTCCCTATTGCTATCAGAATTTTGAGCAAAAGTGTTCAACAAGTCTCTAGGGCTTTCCAAGCTTTTGCACATTTTCTTGTCATCTTTTGAGCCCTCTAAACTGTTCCAATCTCTGCTTATTATGCAGTTTCAAAGTTGCTTCCCAATATTTGGGCATCTTTCCAGCAATGCCCCACTCTACTGATACCAATTTACTATATTAGCCAGTTTTCATGCTGCTGATAAAGACATACCAGAGACCGGGAAGTAAAACAAATTTAATTGGACTTACAGTAATACAAGATTGGGGAGGCTTCAAAATAATGGCGGGAGGTGAAAGGCACTTCTTATATGGCAGTGACAAGAGAAAATGAGGAAGAAGACAAAGAAGAAACCCCTGATAAACCCATCAGATCTTGTGAGACTTATTTACTATCACAAGAATAGCATGGGAAAGACGGGCCCCCATGATTTAATTGCTTCCCCCTGAGTCTCTCCACAACACAGGGGAATTCCAGGAGATACAATTCAAGTCGAGATTTGAGTGAGGACACAGCCAAACCATGTCAGAGGGGGTGTAGTAGAAGACTGTAAATCTGACGGGGCAAGATCACTAGGAGAAGCATAAGCATAAGAGATTTTAGAGATAATCCTTGAGCTAGATTTTAAGAAAGAATAGCTGTTGGTGGGAGGCACATTTCCTAATACAGAGTCACTATGTTAGGTTCCCCAAACCCTTTTTATAAACATGGGCATAACATATTCAATATTGGTCTTAAAGAGAATTATCTTAATATAGAGCCATTTCATTGGGGGAGGAATAATGTCTGGTTTCCCTGAGACCTTGGGGGAATTTCCAACCATCTTCTTTTCCTTAAATAAAAAGGTCTAATTACAAGATAGTATTGTGCTGGGCCATGCTGTGTTGCAGAAAAAGATGAGTTTCTTGGCAATTATGGTGAATATATCCTAAAGGAGAGTTGGCAATGATAGACTTCTGGTTTCCTATCCTGGTGGTTGTTATTGGACTGTCTTACGCCATGTGAACAAAAGAAAGACTAGCCACTGGGTGTGACTCTAACTCATTCTCTTTTTTCTTGAGCAAGATGCTAGTACATGATTTAAATGTCCCATCCATGATCATCTCCAAAGGGCTAGAGCATCAAGACTCTAGTATGAATATCCCCTGCTCTCTCATGTGCTTCCCTTGATCCAGGCATTTATGATGTCAAACATAGCTCCGTGACCAGCTAACAGTATCTTTATTTGTTTCCTCTATTCTTGAGTGAGGGACCAGTCAGTGGTCAAATGTATAAATTGATCCTCATAATCTAAGTTAGGAACCTTTCCCTTCAGACGAGGTTTTGGCAGTTTACTCTTGCAGACTTGATGCCCCATTGATATGGTTTCGCTCCCTGTCCCCACCCAACTCTCATCTTGTAGCTCCCATAGTTTCCACATATCGTGGGAGGAATTCAGTGAGAGATAATTTAATCATGATGGCAGGTTTTCCCATGCTGGTTTTGTGATAGTGAATCAGTCTCACAATATCTGAGGGTTTAAAAAATGGGAGTTTCCCTGCACAAGCGCTCTCTTTTTGCCTGCCACAATCCATGTAAGAAGTGACTTGCTCCTTCTTGCCCTCTGCCATGATTGTGAGGCCTCCCCAGCCATGTGGAACTGTAAGTCCATTAAACCTCTTTTTCTTCCCAGTCTCAGATTTGTCTTCATCAACAGTGTGAAAACTGATTAATGCAGTAAACTTGTACCAGTAGAGTGGGGTGCTGCTGAAAAGATACCTGAAAATGTAAAAGCAACTTTAGCGCTGGGTAACAGGCAAAGGTTGGAACAGTTTGGAGGGCTCAGAAGAAGATAGAAAAATGTGTGAAAGTTTAGAACTCCCTAGAGCCTTGTTGAATGTCTTTACCCAAAATGCTGATAGTAATATGGACAATGAAGTCCAGGTTGAAGTGGGCTCAGATGGAAATGAGAAACTTGTTGGGAACTGGAGCAAAAGCGACTCTTGTTATGTTTTGGCAAAGAGACTGATGGCATTTTCCCCTGCCCTAGAGATTTGTGGAACTTTGAATTTCAGAGTAATGATTTAGGGTATCTGGCATAAGAAATTTCTAAGCAGCAAAACATTCAAGATGTGACTTGGATGCTGTTAAAGGCATTCAGTTTCATAAGGGATGCAGAGTATAAGTATTGGGGAAATTTACTACCTGACAATGCAATAGAAAACAAAATCCAATTTTCTGAAAATAAATTCAAGTTGGCTGCATAAATCTGCATAAGTAACAAGGAGCAGAATGTTACTCATTAAGACAATAGGGAAAATATCTCCAGGTTACATCAGAAGTGTTCACAGCAGCCCATCACAGGCATAGAAGCTCAGGAGGAAAAAGTGGTTTCATGGGCCAGGCCCAGAGTCCTCATGCTGTGTGCAGTCTAGGGACTTGGTTCCCTGTGTCCAAGCTTCTCCAGCCATGATTAAAAGAAATCAAGGTACAGCTTGGACTGCTGCTTCAGAGGGTTGAAGTCCTAAGCCTTGGCAGCTTCCACATGCTGTTGAGTCTCAAAGTGCACAGAAGTCAAGAATTGGAGTTTGTGAACCTCTGCCTAGATTTCAGAGGATGTATGGAAATGCCTAGATGCCCACGTAGAAATTTGCTGCAGGCACTGTGCCCATATGGAGAAACTCTGCTATGGCAGTGTGGAAGGGAAATGTGGGGTCAATGCCCCACACAGAGTCCCTAATGGGGAGCCACCTAGTGAAGCTGTGAGAAGAGGGCCATTGTCCTCCAGACCCCAGAATGGTAGACCTACTGACAGCATTCAACATGCACCTGAAAAAGCTGCAGACACTCAATGCCATCCTGGGAAGGGAGCCAGCAGGGAGGGAGGTTGTATCCTGCAAAGCCACAAGAACAGAGCTGCCCAAGACCATTGAAACTCACCTCTTGCATCCATGTGAGACATGAAGTCAAAGGAGATCATTTTGGAGTTCTAAGATTTGACTGCCTGGCTAGATTTTGGAATTGCATGAAGCCTGTAATCCCTTTGTTTTGGCCAATGTCTCCCATTTGGAAAGGTTATATTTACCTAATGTCTCTAGGAAGTAATTAACATGCTTTTGATTTTACAGGCTCATAGGTGGAAGGGAGTTCCTTGTCTCAGATGAGGCTTTGGACTGTGAACTTTTGAATGCTGAAATGGTTTAAGACTTTGGGGGACTGTTGGGAAGGCATGGTTGGTTTTGAAATATGAAGACATGAGATTTGAGAGGGGCCAGCCATGGAATATTGTTTGGCTCTGTGTATTCACTCAAATCTCATCTTGTAGCTCCCATAATTCCCACGTTATTGGAGGGACCAGTAGGAGACAGCTGAATCATGTGGCAGGTCTCCCCCATGCTGTTCTCATGAGAGTGAATAAGTGTCATGAGATCTGATGGTTTTAAAATGTGAGTTTTCCTGCATGGGCTCTCTTTTTCCCTGCCACCATCCATGTAAGATGTGACTTGCTTGTCATTGCCTTCTGCCATGACTGTGAGGCCTCCCCAGCCATGTGGAACTGTAAGTCTATTAAACCTCCTTTTCTTCCCAGTCTCAGGTATGTCTTTATCTGCAGCATGAAATGGACAAATATACTCATAAAGAGGGGGGCAATTCCAAGGTGGATTCCCCTGGACTGCATACCCTTATGATACCACAATCTTGTAATGTTCCATTTTTCCCTCTCAAAGATTATTTGCAAGACTCAAACAGTAATACAGCTCACTATACTGGGATAATTGTCAGGTTTAAAAACTTATTTCCTCTGCCTTCAGTAATCAGACACCAAAACTACTTTTTTCTCTATTCAGTCATGGCTTATCTTGATGAAGATGTTTTCTATTTGTTCCACCTTATCTTTAAAGTGTGATAAAGCCATCTAATTAGGCACACAAAAAGATTGAAATCTCCCACATCAGGTTCTTTAATTTGGTAGTGATAGGGGTTTTTATGCAATCTAATATTGTCCTGACAGACAATACATTTGTCAGAGCTTACTCAAGAGGCCAGTCAAGAGATCAAAGAACAAAATTTATTGCCCCACCAATAAGGGATTAAAGTACAAAATTAACAGTTGTTAGAGGCTGTTGAAGCTAAGCAAGGATATGAAGAGGGCATTATAAAAGGATGAAAAAAATAAATTCAAGGAAGGTAGAAGAGCCTCCAGCAACTAGATGGCAGGGATTGCCTTACCTGGTGACCAGCTTCAATATTCTTGCCAGACCTGTAACGATTCCCACCAATTATTACATCTTACATAAATATAATACAATATCAAAAGCGGGAAATAAACTTTGGTGCAAAGAGTGCGTGTGTAGGTTTATGTAACCACTACCATAGTAAATATTACAGAATAATTATTTCATCACAGCACGGACTTTCATTGTGCTACCCTTTTATAGTCACACTTATCTACCTCCCCCATCACCATCCCTAAACCATATCAATCCCTAGGCTATTCTCCATCTTAATACATTTGTTATTTTGAAAATGTTATATAAATAGAATCATACAGTAGGTGACTTTTTGATAGTTGCTTTTTACTCAGCAAAATGCCCTTTGATGTAAAGCCACATTTTTGTGTTTTTCGTATATCAATAATTTATTCTCTTTATTGCTAATAGTATTTCATGGATGCATCACAGATTAACCATTTTCCTCTTGAGAAACAGTTTGTTTCCAGTACAGAGTTATTAAAAATAAAACTACTGTAAAATTCATGTATATATGTTTTGGGGATCATAAACTTTTTTTTTTTCTGGGGTAAATGCCCAAGATTACTGGGTCTTAGTGTAATTGCATGTTTAGTTTTATTTTTTAAAATTTGCATAACAATTTTCAGAATGACTATAGCATTTTACATCCTAAAAAGTAGTATGCTATTTATCGAATTTCCTTGAAGTTGCACAAGCATTTGGTATTAGTTCTAGTTTCTTTAAATTGTTTAGTTCTTCTAATACATGTCTAGTGATACTTCAACATTATCCACTAAATAAATCAAAGTTAAAACCACAGTGAGATATCATTTATTGAAATTAAAGAAGAAAGTGATAAAGTGATTTGAAAAGTATTCTTAATTTTCTATTTTCTCAAAAAGTTTGTGTAAAATTGGAAATACCCTCGACCTAAAGCTGTCTTGTATGAGGAGGTTATAAATTACAAATTCTATTTATTTAATTGATATGGGACTATTCAAATGATCTATTTTATGTTGAGTGAACTGTGGTAGATTTTAGTCTTAGAGAAAATTGTTAATTTTATTTCAGTTTTCAAATTTATTAATCTAAAATTGTTCATTTCTTATCCTCATGATGTCTACAGGGTCTGTGGTGATGTATTATATTTCATTCCTTATATTATTATTTTTTGCTATTTCTTTTTGTCAGCCTTGCTAGGTGTTTCTTACTTTTAATTTTTGTGGCTACATAGTAGGTGTTTATATTTATAGTGTATATGATATGATACAAGCAGCATACAATGCATAATAGTGATATCAGGGTAAATGAGTTATCCATCAGCTAAAGAATTTATTTTTCTTTATGTTACAAACAATCTAACTATACTATTAGTTATTTTAAAATATGCAGAAAATTGTTGTTTGCTGTAGTCACCCTGTTGTGCTAACAACTACTAGATCTTATACAATCTAACTATATTTTTGTACTTATTAACCATTCTTACCTCTCCCCCATTCCTTCATTCCCAGTCTCTGCTAACTATTATTCTACTCTCTATCTCCATGAGCTCAATTGTTTTAATTTTTACCTCTAACAAATAAATAAGAAAATATAAACTTCATCTTTCTGCACCTGGCTTATTTCATTAACAAAATGCCCTGATTCTTTTTTTTTTTTTTAATCTAGTCAGTCTGTGCTTATCCATTAATTGTCCTCCATTTTCATACATATTATTGCAAATAACAGAAACATTCTATTGTGGCTGAATAATACTCCATTATGTATAAGCACCACATATTCTTCATCCATTCATCTGGTGATGGACACTTAGGTTGCTTCAAAATCCTGGCTAATGTGAATAGGGCTGCAATAAACATGAGAGTGCAAATATCTCTTTGATGCCTTAATATTCTTTTTTTTTTTTTTTTTTTTTTGGTGTATTTCTAGCAGTGGGATTGCTGGATTATATGCTAGCTCTATTTTTTAGTTTTTTGAGGAACTTCCAAACTGTTCTCCATAGGGATTGTACTAATTTACATTTCCACCAACAGTGTATGAGGGGTCCCTTTTCTCCACATCCTCACCAGGGTTTGCTATTGCGTGTCTTTTGCATAAAAGTCATTTTAACTGGTGTGAGATGATATTTCATTGTATTTCTGATTTGCATTTCTCTGGTTAATAATGGTGTTGAGCACCTTTTCAGATGCCTACTTGCCATTTGTATGACCTCTGTGGAGAAACATCTATTCAGATATTTTGCCCTTTTTTATATTAGATTATTAGATTTTTCCTCATTGAGTTGTTTGAGTTCCTTATCTATTCTAGTTATTAATCCATACCTGGCTGATAGCAAATATTTTCTTCCATTCTGTGGGTTGCCTCTTTGCTTTTGTGATTGCTTCATTCACTGTTCAGGAGAGCTGGAACTTGATATAGTCCCAATTGTTCATTTTTGCTTTGGATGCCAGTGCTTATGGGGTAGTGCTCAATAAATCTTTGCACAGTTCATTGTCTTGGAGTGTTTTCTCAAAGTTTTCTTTTAGTAGTTTCATATTTTGGAGTCTTAGATTTGTGTTTAATCTATTTTGATTCGTTTGTTGGATATGACAAGAAATAGGGGACTAGTTTCATTCTTCTACATACAGATATTCAGTTTTCCTAGCACCATCTATGGAAGTGACTGTCCATTCCTCAATGAATGGTCTTGACAACTTTGTCAAATATTAGTTCACTGTATGTGTGTAGATTTATTTCTGGATTCTCTATTCTGTTTCACTGGTGTACATGTCTGTTTTTATGTCAGTACTGTGCTGTTTTGGTTATCATAGCTCTGGAGAATAATTGGAATTCAGGCTATGTGAGACCTTAAGTTTTGTTCTTTTGACGTAGAATAGCTTTGGCTATTCTGGGCTTTTTATGGTTCCATATAAATTTTGGGATTAATTATTCTATTTCTGTGAAGAATGCCACTGCCATTTTGATAGGATTACATCAAATTTGTAGATCACTTTGCGTAGTATGGTCATTTTAACACTATTGGTGCTGCCAACCTATGAACTTGAAATAACTTTCTATTTTTTTCTGTTCTATTCAATATCTTTTATCAGTGTTTTATAGTTTTCATTGCAAAAACATTTTACTTTCTTGGTTAATTTAATTCCTAGGCTTTTCATTTCATTTGTAATTATTATAAATAAGATAATTTTCTTGGCCTCTTTTTCAGATTGTTTGCTGCTGGCATATAAAAATGCTACTGATTTTAGCATGTTATTTTTCTATCCTGAAACTTTACTGAATTGGTTAATCCATTCTAACAGTTTTTGGTGAAGTCATTAGATTTTTCCAAATATTAAGATTATATCATCTCAAAGATAATTTGACTTCTTTCTTTCCAACTTAGATCACTTTCATTTCTTTCTCCTGTGTGATTTATCTTGCTAGAACTTCCAATAGTATATTAAATAACAAGGAAAGTGGTCATTCTTGTCTTGTTGCACATCTTCGAGCAAAGGCTTTCAGTTTTTCCCTATGCAGCATGATACTAACTGTGGTTCTGTTGTACATCGTTTTTATTATGCTGAGGCATATTCCCTCTATACTCAATTTTTGAGGGGCTTTATCATAAAGGGATATTGAGTTTTATCAAATGGTTTTTCAGCATCAATTGAGATAATCACGTGATTGTTGTTCTTCATTCTGTTGTTATAATGTATCACATTGATTGTTTTGCATCTGTTAAACCATTCTTGCACTCCATGGGTAAATCTCACTTGGTCACGATGAATGACATTTTTAGTGTGTTGTTGAATTTAGTTTGTTAGTTTTATATTGAAAATTTTTGTGCTCTTTTTCATCAGGGATATTGGCCTCTAGTATTCTTTTTCTGATGTGTCTTTGCTTTTGGTATCAGGGTAATATGGGTCTCATAGAATGAGTTTGGAAGTATTCCTTCACTTCTATTATTTTGCAGTAGTCTGAGTAGGATTTGTATTTTTTTTCTTCTTTCAATGTTTTGTAGGATTCGGTAGTAAAGCCATTGATTCTTTGGCTATTCTTTGCTGGGAGACTTTTTTATTATGGCTTAGACATCGTTACAACTCTTGGTCTTTTCAGGTTTTGGATTGCTTCAGGATTCAATCTTGGTAGCTTACATATGTCTAGGAATTTATCCACTTTCTAGGTTTTCCAATTTATTGGTATATAGTTGCTGATGATAACCTCTAATGATCCTTTTAATTTATGCAGTATTGATAAAAATGTCTCCTTTTGTATTTCTGATTCAATTTGTTTGTGTCTTCTCTCTTTTTTCTCATTTAGTCCAGCTGAAGGTTTATAAATTTAGTTTATCTTTCCAAAAAAATTAACAAATTTTTATGTCATTCATTCTTAAAATTCTGTTCAATTTATTTAACTTTTTGCTCTCATATTTATTATTTGTTTTCCTCTATTAACTTTAGATTTTATTCTCTCATGCTTTTCAAGTTCTTTAATATGCATTCTTATGTTGTTTATTTAAAGTCTTTCTTCTTTTTTGATGTACATAGTTGTAGCTATAAATTTCCCTGTTAGTACTCCTTTTGCTGCATTCCACTAGTTTTGGTACATTGTCTTTCCATTCTCTTTTTTCTCAATAAATTTACTTCTAAATGACTTCATTAGTGAAGTGACCGACTGGTCACTCAGGAGCTTATTGCTTAATTTCTATGTGTTTGTATAGTTTCCAGATTTCTTCTTTATTGATTTCTGGTTTTATTATTATTACTATTTTTGACATTGGGTTTGAGAAGATTCTTGATATTATTTCAACTTTTTTCAATTTTTTGAGACTTATTTTGTTGCACAACACATAGTCTACCCTTACGATTAATCCAAGTGTTGAGGAGAAGAACGCATTCTGTAGCTATTAGATAAAATGTCCTGTAAATAACTATCCAGTCCATTTGTTCTGTAGTGCAGCATACATCTGACATTTCTTTTGTTTATTTTCTCTCTGGATGATCTGTGCAATGTTGAAATTGGAGTGATGAAGCATACACATATTATTATTTTATTGGAATCTATTTCTCTCTTTAGCTCTAATAATATTTGATTTCTATATCTGGGTGGTTCAGTATTTGGTGCATGTATATTTACATTTGTTAGATTATTTTGCTGCATTATAAAATGACCTTCTTTATCTTTTTTATGGTCTTTGTCTTGAAATCTATTTTAACTGATATAAGTATAGATGCGTCTGCTCTTTTTTGTTTCCATTGTCATGGAATATCTTTCTCCATACTTTCATTTCTAATCTATGAGTGTCTTTATATGTGAAATGTATTTTGTGTAGGCAATAGGTAACTGGCTCTTGTTTTTTATTCATTCAGCTAGTCTATGTCTTTTGATTGGAGAGTTTTGTTCATTTACATTCCATGTTATTGTTAATAATTAAGGACTTACTCCTGACATCTTGTTGTTTGTTTTCTGGTTGTTTTGTGGTCTACACTTTATTCCTGTCTTGCTTTTACTGGAGGTGATTTTCTCTGGTGGAATAATTTAATTTCCTGAACTTTATTTTGTGTGAATACATTGTGTGTTTTTAGATGTTTTTAGATTTTATTTACCATAAGCTTGAAAATAATATATTATATTCCATTATTTTAAAATAATGACACCTCACACTGATTGTATGAACAAATATTCTATCAAGTAAAAACAAAACTAATACATTTCTATATTTTAATTTTGTCTTCCTTCCTTCTTTTCTTCTTGTTACTTCCAGTAATATCTTATTATACTATGTATTAAAAATATTTTTATTAATAGTTTTGATTGAGTCATCATTTTGTCTTTCTATTTAAGATATGAGTGGTTTACATACCAAAATTACAGTGCTATAATACATTTTTTTGTGTGTACTTATAATTATCAGTGTGTTTTGTACTTTCAAATGATTTATTATTGCTTATTAACATCCTTTTGTTTCTGATTGAAGAAGTCCTTTTATCTTGGAGGACAGGTCTGGTGTTGAAATTTCTCAGCTTTTGCTTGAATGGGAAAGTCTTTATTTCTCCTTTGTGTTGGAAGGATATTTTCACCATACATACTCTTCTGGGGTTAAAGTTTTTTTTCTTAAGCACTTTAAATACGTTGTGCAACTCTCTCCTAGCCTGTAAGATTTCTACTGAGAACTCTGCTGCAAAAAGTATTGGAGCTCCATTGTATGTTATTTGTTTCTTTTCTTTTGATGCTTTCAGGAGCCTTTTTTCTCCCCTTACCTTTATGAGTTTGTTTATTAAATACCTTTAGGTAGTCTTCTTTTGGTTAAATACTTGGTTTTCCTTAACCTACTTGTGCCTGAATATTGATATTTTTCTTTAAGTTTGGGAAGTTCTCTATTGTTATTTTTTGAATGATCTTTGTACAGGTATCACTCTCTATACCTCCTCTATACAACAAATAACTCTTAAATTTGCCTTTTGTGGCAATTTTTAGTTCTTGTTGCTGTGCTTTATTCTTTTTTATTATTTTTTGTCTTCTCTGAGTGTATATTTTCAAATAGTCTGTTCTCAAGCTCATAAAACCTTTCTTCTTCTTGATCAATTCTGCTATTAAGAGATTCTTGCATTCTTCAGTATATCAATTGCATTTTTCAGCCCCAGGAATTCTGCTTAATAATTTTAAATTGTTTTTATTTTGTTTCTAGATTTATCTGATAAAATTATGAATTTTTTCCTTGCATCTTTTGGGATTAATAATCTACAACTATTCTACTGTTAATTATACAACTCCCCTCCAAAAAAACGAAACATGTTCACAAAAACATGCACATAAATGTTTATAGCAGCATTATTCATAATGGCCAAAATGTTGAAATAACCCAAATGTCCATGAATTAACAAATGAATAAACAAAATGTAGTATATTCATAAAATTTCATATTACTCATAAGCTATTTGACTTTGAGTTTTTTTCAATACAGCTACTTTGAAAGGCCTGTCTGAAAAGTCACCTACCTGTATCTCTCTAGTATTGGGCCCTGGTGCCTTATTTAGTTTGTTTGGTGAGATCATGTGTTTCTTTATAGTCTTGATGCTTGTGGATGTTTGTCAGTGTTTGAGCATTGCAATCTTTGCAGTCTGGGTTTGTTTGTAACCCTCATTTTTGAGAAAGTGTTCCAGATATTCAAAAGGACTTGCACGTTGTGATCTACAATTATGGTCACTGCACCCATATCTTCATTTGGGGCACCCTAAGTCTAGTGGTGGTGTAGTTCTTGCAGACTCATAAAGGTACTATCTTAGTGATCTTAGATAAAATCTGGAAGAATTCTCTGAATTACAAGGCAGAGACATTTGTTCTCTCACCTTACTTTCTTCTCCTCAAAAGTTAACTCTCTATCAGAGAGTAGTAACACAAGTATCCCTTTTGCCATAGCCACTAGAAATTTGCTAAGTCAAACTTGAAGCCAGCACAGCATTAAGCCTTGCCCAAGCCCTGCTGTAACCACTACCTGACTACTGCCTATGTTTGCTGAAGGTCATAGGGCTCTACAATCAGCAGGTCATGAATTCAGCCAGTCTTGTGTCTTTCTCTTTGGGGCAGCAAGTTACACAAGCCCCAGGCACATTTAGAGATACTGTCTGGGGGCCAGGGCCTGAAGTCAGTAACCTTAGAAATCTACCTGGTTCTCTATTCTACTGCAGATAAGATGGCATCAAAACCATAAGACAAAATTCTTCCCACTCTTTTCTCCCATTTCTCCACGCAGAGGAGTCTCTGTCCATGTCCACTACCACCACAGGCCATGGGGAGTACTGCTAGGGTACCACTGATGTTTACTTAAGGCCCAAGGACTCTATTTATTTTGTGGTGAATGCTGCCAAGCCTGGAACTCACACTTCAGAGAAGTGAGCTCCTTTCTGCCCCAGGGTAAGTTCAAAAAAGCACGCAAGAGCCAAGGCCTGGAATAGGGGCCCCTAAGAACCCTCTTGTTGTTATTCCCTACTATGACTCAGCTGGTACCTAAAGTGAAAGTCAAAATCCCCTTTATTCTTTCCTCTCCTTTTTTGAAGCAGAAGAGATCTCTCCTCATAGCCACCACATCTGTGAATATGCTGGGTCACATCTAAAGCGAACATGTCTCAGCGTCTCATCCAACATCCATGACCTGTACTACCTGATATAACCACTTATTATTCCAGGTCCCTGGGCTCTTTAGTGATCAGGTGATAAATCCTGCTAGGACTGGGTCTTTCTCTTAAAGGCAGTAGGTTCCCTCCTGGCTCATGGTCTGTTTAGAAATGTTTTGTGGGAGCTATAGCCTGTAATGGATGCCTTATGACTCTTCCAAGTACTCTCTTTTATTTTGGCCAAGGAGGTATCCAAAATGCAAGACAAAATCCTTTTCTCTTCCATCTCTTCTCCTTAATGAGAGTGAAGGGCTTATTTTGAAGTTGTGAGCTGCACTGCCTGGGGTTGTTGTAGGGATGACACAAGCACTCCCTCAGCCAATATATCTGGTGTATCACTAGGTAAGGTGAACCCCAAGTACACTAGTTCTGAGCCCGGGATACCACTAAGGCTTGCGTAGGACTTGCAGTCTGTGTGACTAGACACCTTTTGCATTCATTTAGGATCCCAGGGCACTTTAGCCAATGATGGCAAGGCTTGCTGAAATGCAAATTATGACCACTGGGATTGGTGACTCCTCTCTTGTTAAGCTCATCTAAATGTTCCTTCAATGAGTATCAGATAAATTCTGCATGGTGTTGTAATCATTGAGTTTTAATGCAAAATTCCACAATCACTAAGTTCTCCCTCTGCCATGATCACAGATTCTCTGTGCCAAGAGGCTGCTGCTGAAGGGTTGGGAAGGAGGGGCATCAGCAAATACCCAATCTCAAAATACCCAATATCAAACACCATAATCCCAAATGTTGAAATCACATAAGAATATAATAAGTCAAAACCCTAAAAGTCTAAAATTCCTAACATCTTAAATTTCTAAAATATCACAATTCCAAAAGATTAAAATTCTGAATGTTACAACCCTGAAAGCAAATTCTGAGAAAGGGATTAGTATGTTTTCAATTTTATACAGGAGTGTTCTGTCATGTTAGCTGCATCATATTAGGTGAAACTATTACCTGCATATCGTCTGTGCAGAATTTATATATGGTTTAAGATGTGTATGGCTGCCAAGTTGACAAAGATCGGACCTGCGGGTTTGATTTTAGGCATCAATTTAAGATTAAGAAATACCTTGAAACCTGGTAAAACATTATTTTGACTGTGGATGTGAGAGTGTTTCCAGAGGTTAGTTTGTGAGTCTGAGTGGACTAGGTAGGGAAGATCTGCCTCAATGTTTGTGACATGGTTAGACTTTTTGTCTCCACCCAAATCGCCTCTTAAATTGTAATCCTCAGGTGTTGAGAAAAGAATCTGGTGGGAGGTGATTGCATCATGGGGACAGTTTCCCCCACACTGTTCTCATGACAGTGAATGAGTTCTCATGAGATCTGATGGTTTTATAAGTGTTTGGCAAGTTTCCTCCTGCCTTCCCAGCCATGCAGAGCTGTGAGTCAACTGAAACTTGTTTATAAATTACTCAGTCTCAAGTTGTATCTTTATAACAGTGTGAGAATGGACTAATACAGTTGGTAAGCACCATCTAATTGTAGGAAATTGGTCAGGGGGGTGGGAGAAGCTATAGGGAAAGACACAAACCTTCAAAGCTCAGAAGGTTTTGCAAACCTTCAAAAGAGAATAAGCTGAAGGCAGGTGTTCTCATACTCTGAGGCAAACGGTGAGGATTAGGTACAAGGGAATGTGGGGGAGTTTATCTAAATAGGCTTGTTTACTTATGTTGACTTTTGTTCATCAGTGAGTGAGACTGCTCCCTGCAACGGAGAACAATGTTAATTACCTACAAATTGTGTTGGCTTCAGGCTTTTGGCATTATATCTACACTAAATAAAAGCTAGCAGCTCCAGCTTATTGGGACTGCTCACTCTCCTGGCAGTCCCTTAGCAGCTCTTACACTGCATACTTGTGTCTGAGTACTCCTTTCATCCATCACTCAGCCAGAGTCTGCGGGACAAACTCATCATCTAATCAGACAGAGACCTGGCAACATCTAATGCAAGAAGCAAACTGGTCTCTCTTTCATGGCTATAAGAGCCATTCTCTCTGCTGCCTTAGACATCAGAAATTCAAATTCATGAAAGTTCATTATTATAACGTTGACTTTGTATGTAAACATTGTGCATGTTCATAAAACATTGAGACATTCTCAATAAATAGAGATTTCATTTTGTACCTCTGCTTTGTGAAAGATAAAATTTATTAAGATCTCTTTGAGCAACTGCATATATGATAGTTAACTATCACAGTTTTTGATCCATCTTGTCAAAAGACAGGTTGTCACAGTATTTCAGATAATTGTAGTTGTAAAGCTGGGTATATGCAATTACTAACCGTAATGATCTACATTTATACATTCTGTTTATGACATTTCTTTGTGAATAGGATTTATCTGCTCACAACTGTTATGCAGTTATCATTAGCATACCTAAGGGTTTATATTTTCAAAAATATGTGTATTATTTTTGCCCACTTTACAAAGTGGCCTAAGAAATGTTTGGTCGTGATTTTGTTTCTCAAATTAATCTCCTAATAAAAATGTGAATAAATATCTTTTAAATACTTTTTTAAAATTTATATTTTCAGCATTTTGATCTTTAGGAGTTGAAATTTTTGTAATTTTAAGCTTTAAGGATTTTAATCTTTAGGAATTTTATCATTTGGAATTATGACTTTGGGGATGGTGTCTTTTGGAATTGTGACCCAAGCCTGACTAGAATTACTCAATAGAATTATACAATAAATCTGTATTTACTTTTTTGAGAAACTGTGAAAATGTTTTGCAATGTGTATGCACCATTTTATACTCATAGTAGCTGATATAAAGGTTATAAGTCCTCCACATCCTTGCCAACATTTGTTATTACTTTTTATTCATGATAATGAGTGTAATATGGTATCTAATTTTGCTAAATAACATTCTCCTAATAGTTAATGATTTTGAAAATATTTTAGTGTGCTTATTGCTCAACCATATGCCTTCTTTGGAGAAACTTCTATTCATATTCTTTTTTCTTGGTGTGCTTTAGTTTTAATTAAAAGACTTTGTATTTTAGAACACTTTTAGATAAATAGTACAAAAACTCTCATATGCAACTGTCCCTGTACGCAGTTTTTTTATTATCAAAATCTTTCATTAGTGACACATTAGTCATAATTAAGTAACCAATAATGATATAATATTATTATTATCAATGTTAAATTATGACTTCTATTTTGAATCTAGGAGGAACATGCACAGATTCATAACAAGAGTTTATTGTGTGATGATGTGGTTTCAAGTATAATTCAACCCATCCCCCAGGTAGTGAGCATATTAGCCAATAGGTAGTTTTTCAGTTCTTTCCTCCTTCCCCCAGCACCCTTCCTTCTCCAATAGCCTCCAGTGTCTATTGTTAGCTCCCATTTATATGTGAGAATATTTGTTTTTCTGCTTCTGTGTTAATTTTCTTAGGATAATGGCTTCCAGCTGCATCAGTGTTGCTCCAAAGAACATGATTCTATTTTTTATGGTTGCATAGTATTTCATGGTGTACATGTACCACATTTTCTCAATCTAATCCCAAACTGCTGGGAATCTTGGGTAATTCCAAGTCTTTACTATTGTAAATAGTGCTGCAATAAACATGACTGCATGTGTCTTTTGGTAGAATAATCTGTTTTCCTTTGGGTATACACCTAATAATGGGGTTGCTTGGTTTAAATTGTAGTTCTGTTTTAAGTTGTTTAGGAAACTTCCAAATTGATTCCCATAATGCTTTAACTAATTTATATTCCCAACAGAAGTGTATTAGTGTTTCCTTTTCTCCATAGCCTCCTAAACATCTGTTATATTTTCACTTCTTAATAATAGCTATACTGTCTGCTGTAAGGTAGTATCTTACTGTGGTTTGATTTGCATTTCTCTTGTGATTAGTGATAATTAGAATTCTATCGCGCTTATTGACCACTTGTATGTCTCCTTTTGAGAAGTGTCCGTTCATGCCCTTTGCCCACTTTTTAATAGGATTGTCTTTTGCTTGTTGATTTGTTTAAATTTCTCATGGATTCTGGATATTAGAACTTTGTCAAGTGCTCAGTTTGTGAATATTTTCTCCCATGCTGTGGGTTTTCTGTTTACTGTGTAGTTTCTTTTGCTGTGCAGAAGCTTCTTAGTTTACTTAGGTTTCATTTGTTAGGATCCATCTATGTTGATTTTGAGGACTTACTCATAAATTATTCACCAAGATTGATGTCCAGAATGATATTTCCTAGGTTTTCTTCTAGAATTTTTATTGCTTTAGGCTTTGAATTTTCCTTTAATTCATCATGAGTTAATTTTTGTATATGGTGATAGGTAATAGTCCAGTTTAATTCTTCTGCATATAGATAGTTATCCCAGCTCCATTTATTTTATAGAAAGTCTTTTCCTCGTTGCTTATTTTTGTTGACTTTGTTGAAGATTAGCTAGCTGTAGGTGTGTACCTTTGTTTCTGGATTCTCTATTCTGTTCCTTGGCCTTGGTGTCTGTTTTTATACTGGTACCATGTTGTTTCTTTTACTGCAGCCTTGCAGTATAGTTTGAAGTTGGAGAATGCAATGTCTTCAGCCCTGTTGTTTTTGCTTACAATTGCTTTAGCAATTTGGGCTCTTTTTCGGTTTCATATGAAGTTTAAAATAGTTTTCTTTTCTAATTCTGTGGAAAATAATGTTGGTATTTTCATAAGAATAGCATTGAATCTATGGCTTGCTTTGGGGAATATAGCCATTTTGATAATATTGATTCTTCAGTCAATGGGCATGGAAAGTTTTTTATTAATTTCATGTACAATTTTTTTGGTACTGTTTTGTAGTTCTCCTTGTTGAAAACTTTGACCTCTCTTGTTAGATGTATTTCTAGGAATTTATGTGTGTGTGTGTGTGTGTGTGTGTGTGTGTGTGTGTGTAACACAATATTATTAACTAAAGTCCAGAATTTACACTATTTCACTATCAAGTGTCCCATGGATTTTGACCAATGTAGAATGCCATGTATCCACCAATATAGCTTTATACAAAATTGTTCCACTGCATTAAAATTCCCCTGTGCCTCATTTATTGATTTCTTATTATGCTGTAAAACCCTTGGCAACAACTGAGATTTTATTCTTTCTATAGTTTTGCCTTTTCTAGAATGTCACATATTGCGACTCACAATATGTAGTCTTCTCAGTGTCACTCGTATCACTTTAGATATGTACATTTAAGATTCCTTCATGTCTTTTCATAAATTAATAATTTAATTCTTTTCTTCTTTTAATAATATTCTAGTTCATAGATGTGTCTCGGTTTGTCTTCTTGCCTATTCAAGAGAATCTTAGTTACTTCTGGGTTTTTTGGGTTTTTTTGGTGATTATGAGTAAAGCTGCCATAATTTTTTGTGTGCAGCATTTTGTGAGGACACAAATTTAACTCAATACATAAAAACTTTAAGGCACAGTTGTTGAATGCTATAAACAGGCTATGTTTATCTTGGTAAGAAACTGCAAGACTGTCTTTCAAAGTGGTTGTATCATTTCACATTGTCCACAGCAATGTGAATATTGTTCCATATATGTGCAAGTATATGATAAACCAGTATTTTGGATTTTAGTAATATCAATATGTATGTAGAGGTATTTCATTGTAGTTTTAGTTTACAATTCCCCAATTGTATATAGTAGTAGCACCTTTACACATGCTTATTTGCATTTGTATATGCTCTTTGGTAGGGTATCTGTTTAGATTTTTGTCAATCTTAAAAAAAATGGTTGTTTCTTATTGTTGTTTTAGGAGATTTTTGTATATTTTGTATGTAAGTCCTTTATCAGATATGTGTTTGCTAATATTTTCCACAAGTCTGTGACTTGCCTTTTCATTCTTTTACTAATTTATTTTACAGATGACAAGTTTTTTATTTTAATGAAGTCAAATGTCACGTTTCTTTTTCATGAATTATCCTTTAAGTGTTGCTTCTAAAAACTCATTGCTAAATCCAATATCATCTAGATTTACTCCTACATTATTTCTTAGAAGTTTTAGTATTCATTTTGTTTTCTGTTTAAGTCTATGAACCATTTTGAGTTAAAATTTGTTAAAGGTGTAACATCATTGTCTAGACTAACTTTTTGAAAATTAACATTCAATTTTTAGCAGTATTTGTTGGAAAAATAACATTTTTTCTCCAATGAATTCCCTTTGTTCTTTTGTCAGAGCAGTTGACTATATTTTCAACTGTTTTTGTATTATCTTCTGTTTCTGCCCTCTCCATTCATTTCCACTTATAAACATGTCTACTATTTTTATCAGTACCATAATATCTGGATCACTGTAGCTTTTTGTGGAGTCTTACAGTTGGATCATGTCAGTGTTTTAACTTTGCTATTTTTTTCAGTGTTTCGGTGATAATTCTGGCTGTTTTGCCTTCCTGCATAAATTTAAGAATCAATTTGTTGAGATCCACAAAATATCATGCTAAGATACTGATTAGGATTGTCTTGAATATATAGATCAAATTAGAGAGAAACAAACGTAACAATATTTAAACTTCCAATACATGTTACTGCTGTTTATTCATTTATTAATTCATTTTATGATTTTAAAATTATTTGTAAGCTGTATTGAGGTGTAACTGACAAATAAAAATTGAATATATAGGGGGAGGATCCAAGATGGCCGTTTAGGAACAGCTCAGGATTGCAGCTCCCAGTGAAAGCGCAGAGGGTGAGTGGACGCCGCGTTTTTATTGCCCACAGAATAGGAAATTCCCAGGCAGAGGAGCTCCACGATCTCCAGCGCGGCTGTTTTGGCCAGCACCGCTGCTTTGCCCCGCGGGGCTGCTTTGTCAGCACCCCGGAGCAGTGGTTCTCCATACAAAATACACCGATCCGGGTGCCCTTTTGGCTGGCAATTGGAACCACGGGAAGCCGCCCATTCGTCTGTTTAAAAAGGGAACTGAGCAGGGAACCAGGACAGTAGATTCTACGGCAAAAAAAAAAGAAGCGCCACAAACCTCAGTGCCGCTGTTTAAGCCAGCGCAGTGAGTGGCCGCATGGGAAAACAAACAGAACCCGGCGCCTCTTCAACAGGAGACTGGAACACAAACTTAAAAAATGCTCTGAGGCAGGGAGGCAGGCGATCAGGCTCGGCTGGTCCCACCCCCACAAAACAACAGCAACAAGAAACTCTGGATTGAGACTTTCACAGCAAGCTCAGCTGAACCCAGGATGGTCCAGCTCTGTGGGGGAGGGGCGTCCACCATTACCAAGGCAGCCCGTCAGGACAGAGGTAGTCAACCAATGCTGAGGCAGCCCGCCATTGCCGAGGCAACACGCCACAGCAGAGAGACTCCGCCTCAACAGAGGCGGGCCATCATCGCCAAAGCAGTTCTAACTACACCTATATAAACAGGACTGCGGGGAAGTTCACTCGGCAGTGCGGCGGAGCCCACAGCAGCTCAGCAAAGCCTCTATAGGCCGACAGTGACTAGGCTGCCTCCTTGCTGGGCTGGGCAGATCTGAAGGAAAAAAAAAAAGATGGCAGCAGCATAACAGAAACTCATAAATAAAGCCCTAAATCCCTGGGACAGAGCACCTGGGAACAAAAAGCAGTTTATGAGTTCTGCTGCAGCAGACCTAAATGTACCTGCCCAGCAGCTCTGAATGAACAACAGAGCTCACAGCTCACCATTTGAGCTCCTATAAAGAAGAGACCGTCTCCTCATGCAGCTCCCTGACCCCTATATGTCCAAAGAGACACCTCATAAAAGAGAGATCAGATTGACACTAGGCAGGTATCCTTCTGGGACAAAGATAGCAGAAGAAGAAAACTGGTAACAACCCTTAATGTTCAGCAGCTGCTGCAGGTGAACCCCAGGCAAGCAGGACCTGGAGTGAACCTCAGTAGACCTACAGCAGTGGGGCCAGACTGTCAGAAGGAAAACCAAGAAACAGAAATAACCTCATCATCAACAAACAGAATGTCAATCTGAAAGATTTGAGACCCAATCTCAAAGCCAGCAACTACAAAGTTGACAGGTGGATAAATCCTTAAAGACAGGAAGAAACCAGTGCAAAAAGGATGAAAACACCTGAAACCAGAGCACTTCTCCTCCTACAAGGGATCACAACTCCTTACCAGCAAGGGAACAAGGTTTGAGGAAGAACGAATGTGATGAAATGACAGAATCGGACTTCAGAAGGTGGGTAGTAAGAAATTTCTGTGAACTTAAAGAGCATGTTCTAACAAAATGCAAAGAAACTAAGAACGTTGAAAAAAGATTTGACGAAATGCTAATGAGAATGGACAAAATAGAAAGGAATATAAGTGAATTGATGGAGCTGAAAAACACAACACGAGGACTTCGTGAAGCATGCACAAGTACCAACAGCCAAATTGACCAAGCAGAAGAAAGGATATCAGAGGTCGAAGATCAACTCAATGAAATAAAACGGGAAGGCAAGACTGGAGAAAAAAGGGTAAAAAGGAATGAACAAAGTCTCCAAGAAATGTGGGACTATGAGAAAAGACCTAACCTACGTTTGATAGGCGTACCCGAATGTGAAGAAGAGAATGAATCCAAGCTGGAAAATACTCTTCAGGATATTATCCAGGAAAACTTCCCCAACCTAGCAAGGCAGGCAAACATTCAAGTCCAGGAAATACAGAGAACACCACAAAGATATTCGTCAAGAAGAGCAACCCCAAGGCACATAATCGTCAGATTCACCAGGGTTGAAATGAAGGAGAAAATACTAAGGGCAGCCAGAGAGAAAGGTGAGGTTACCCACAAAGGGAAGCCCATCAGGCTCACAGCAGATCTCTCAGCAGAAACCCTACAAGCCAGAAGAGAGTGGGGGCCAATATTCAACATCCTTAAAGAAAAGAACTTTCAACCCAGAATCTCCTATCCAGCCAAACTAAGCTTCATAAGTGAAGGGAAAATAAAATCCTTTGGGAACATGCAAGTACTCAGAGATTTCGTCACCACCAGGCCAGCTCTACAAGAGCTCCTGAAAGAGGCTCTACACATATAAAGGAATAACAAGTACCAGCTCAACTAAAGGGCAAAACACACAACTAGCACGAAAATGGCAGTATCAAATTCACACATAACAATATTAACCCTAAATGT
>NW_022437015.1:6277779-6402968 GCF_009761245.1 Sapajus apella
ATTTTGGTGCTAGCTGGGTGTTTTGCCCTTTAGTTGAGCTGGTACTTGTTGTTCCTTTATATGTGTAGAGCCTCTTTCAGGAGCTCTTGTAGAGCTGGCCTGGTGGTGACGAAATCTCTGAGTACTTGCATGTTCCCAAAGGATTTTATTTTCCCTTCACTTATGAAGCTTAGTTTGGCTGGATAGGAGATTCTGGGTTGAAAGTTCTTTTCTTTAAGGATGTTGAATATTGCCCCCCACTCTCTTCTGGTTTGTAGGGTTTCTGCTGAGAGATCTGCTGTGAGTCTGATGGGCTTCCCTTTGTGGGTAACCTGACCTTTCTCTCTGGCTGCCCTTAGTATTTTCTCCTTCATTTCGACCCTGGTGAATCTGACGATTATGTGCCTTGGGGTTGCTCTTCTTGACGAATATCTTTGTGGTGTTCTCTGTATTTCCTGGACTTGAATGTTTGCCTGCCTTGCTAGGTTGGGGAAGTTTTCCTGGATAATATCCTGAAGAGTATTTTCCAGCTTGGATTCATTCTCTTCGTTGCATTCGGATATGCCTATCAAATGTAGATTAGGTCTTTTCACATAGTCCCACATTTCTTGGAGACTTTGTTCATTCCTTTTTACCCTTTTTTCTCCAGTCTTGCCTTCCCGTTTTATTTCATTGAGTTGATCTTCGACCTCTGATATCCTTTCTTCTGCTTGGTCAATTCGGCTGTGGATACTTGTGCATGCTTCACGAAGTCCTTGTGTTGTGTTTTTCAGCTCCATCAATTCACTTATATTCCTTTCTGTTTTGTCCATTCTCGTTAGCATTTCGTCAAATCTTTTTTCAGATTTCTTAGTTTCTTTGCATTTGGATAGAACATGTTCTTTAAGTTCACAAAAGTTTCTTACTACCCACCTTCTGAAGTCCGATTCTTTCATTTCATTCACACTCGTTCTCCCTCCAACCTTGTTCCCTTGCTGGTGGGGAGTTGTGATCCCTTGTAAGAGGAGAGGTGTTCTGGTTTCGGGTGTTTTCATCCTTTTTGCGCTGGTTTCTTCCCATCTTTAAGGATTTATCCACCTGTCGACTTTGTAGTTGCTGGCTTTCAGATTGGGTCTCAAATCTTTCAGATTGACATTCTGTTTGTTGATGATGAGGTTATTTCTGTTCCTTGGTTTTCCTATTGATAGTCTGGCCCCTGTGCTATAGGTCTGCTGAGGTTCACTCCAGGCCCTGCTTGCCTGGGGTTCACCTGCAGCAGCTGCTGAACAGCAAGGGTTGTTACCAGTTTTCTTCTGCTATCTTTGTCCCAGAAGAATACCCGCCTAGTGTCAATCTGATCTCTCCTTTATGAGGTGGCTCTTTGGATATATAGGCGTCAGGAAGCTGCTTGAGGAGACGGTCTCTTCTTTATAGGAGTTCAAATGGTGAGCTGTGAGCTCTGTTGTTCATTCAGAGCTGCTGGGCAGGTACGTTTAGGTCTGCTGCAGCAGAACTCATAAACTGCTTTTTGTTCCCAGGTGCTCTGTCCCAGGGATTTAGAGCTTTATTTATGAGTTTCCGTTATGCTGCTGCTTTCTTTTTTTTTTCCTTCAGACCTGCCCTGCCCAGGAAGGATGCAGCCTAGTCACTGTTGGCCTGTAGAGGCTTTGCTGAGCTGCTGTGGGCTCCACCCAGTTGCCGAGTGAACTTCCTTGCAGTCCTGTTTATATGGGTGTAGTTAGAACTGCTTTGGTGATGGTGGCCCGCCTCTGTTGAGACAGAGTCTCTCTGCTGTGGCGGGTTGCCTTGGCAACAGCGGGCTGCCTCAGCAATGGCGGGTTGCCTTGGCAACGGCGGGCTGCCTCAGCATTGGCCAACTACCTCCGTCCTGGCGGGCTGCCTCGGTAATGGCGGACGCCCCTCCCCCACAGAGCTGGACCGTCCCGGGTTCAGCTACACTTGCTGTGAAACTCTCAATCCAGAGTTTCCAATTGCTGTTCTTTTGTTGGGGTGGGACCAGCCGAGCCTGATCACCTGGCTCCCTGCCTCAGAGCATTTTTTAAGTTTGTGTTCCAGTCGCCTGTTGAACAGGCGCCGGGGTCTTTTTGTTTTCCCCTGCGGCCCCTCACTGCGCTGGCTTAAACAGTGGCACTGAGGTTTGTGGTACTTTTTTTTTTTTGCCCCAGAATCTACTGTCCTGGTTCCCTGCTCAGTCTCCTTTTTAAACAGACGAATGGGCGACTTCCTGTGGCTCCAATCGCCAGCCAAAAGGGCACCTGGACAGGTGTATTTTGTACAGAGAACCACTCCTCCGGGGCGCCAAGAAAGCAGCCCCGCGGGGCAAAGCAGCAGCACCCCTCGGCCGGCACAGCCACGCTGGCCGAAACAGCCACGCTGGCGACAGTGGAGCTCCTCTGCCTGGGAATTTCCTAGTCTGTGGACAATAAAAATGCAGCATCCACTCACCCTGTGCGCTTTCACTGGGAGCTGCTGTCCCGAGCTGTTCCTAAACGGCCATCTTGGCATCCGCCCTATGGAAGCTTTTTGACTTGATGTGATCTCATTTGTTCATTTTTGCTTTGGTTGCGTGTGTTTGTGGGATATTCTTCAGGAAATATTTGCTCATTTCAATGTTTTGCAGAGTTTCTCCAATATTTTCTTTCAGAAATTTTATAATTTGATATTCTAGATTTAAGTGCTTAATCATTTTTTTTTCTTTGTGCATTTTATATAGAGAGGGGTCTAACTTTATTTTTCTGAATAGTTATAGATAAAATAAATAAATTGATCTTTATATATACATAAATATATATAAGATATATATCTATATAGATATAAATATAGATATATTTTCCTCAATGCATGCTCTTGACACCTTTGTCAAAAAAGGAGTCCAATGTAGATGTGTGGATTACTTTCTGGGTTCTGTATTCTATTTCACTGGGCCATGTGTCTATTTTTTTATGCCAGTACCATGCCAGTTTGGTTACTGTAATTCTGTAGTATAATTGGAAGCTATGTTATATAATTCCTTTATTTTTGTAAATTTTTATACTGGTAACTTTGGCTATTCTAGATCTTTTGTGGTTCCGTATAATTTTTTGGATATTTTTTTCAGTTTCTGGGAAGAATATCATTGATATTTTGATAGGAACTTAATTGAATTTCTAGATTACTTTGTGTAGTATGGACATTTTATTTTATTTTATTTTATTTTATTTGAAACAAAGTCTCACTCTGCCACCCACGCTGGAGTGCAGAGGCACAATCATGGCTCACTGCAACCTCCACATCCTGGGTTTAAGCAATTATCCTGCCTTAGCCTCCCAAGTAGCTAGGATTACTGGTGTCTGCCACTGTGTCCAGCTAATTTTTTTGTATTTTTAGAAGAGATGGGGTTTCACCTTGTTGGCCAGGCTGTTCTCAAACTCCTGACCTTATTATTCGCTTGACTCAACCTCCCAAAGTGCTGGGATTACAGGCATGAGCCACTGAACCCAGCTGTAGTATGAACATTTTAACAATATTGATTCTTCCAATTTATAAATATAAAATATCTTTCAAGTTTTATGTCTTTTTCAATTATTTAATTAATGTTTTATGGTTTGCATTCTAGAAATCTTTCACTTTTGTGGTTAATTCTCATGTGTTTAATTTTATTTGTAGCTATTGCAAATGAGATTAATTTCTTAATTTTTTTCAGGTTGTTCACTATTGTTATATAAATATTCTGCTAATTTTTATGTTGATTTTGTGTCTTTCAAATTTGTTGAATTTGTTTATCTTGTTGAATTGTTCTTTGATGGAGTCTTTAGGTTTTTCCAAATATAAGGTTTTACCAACTGCAAACAAGCATTTGACCTTTTCTTTTCCATCTTGGACATTTTTAATTTCATTATCCTGTCTGATTGCTTTAGCTAGAACTTTATGTTAAATAATGGTGGTGAAAGTGGACATTTGGACATTCTTGCCATGTTACAGGCCTTAGAGGAAAGGCTTTCATTTTTTCCCATTCAGTATGATACTAGTTGTGGATTTGTTTTATATGGCTTTTGTTATACTGAGGTATGTTCTCATTATATCCAGGTGTTTTTAGGGTTTTTATTATGAAAAAGATGTTGAATTTATCAAATGTTTTTTCAGCATCAATTGAAATAATTTTGTGGCTTTTGCCCTTTATTCTGTTGGTATGATTTATTACATTGATGATTAGCATATCTTGAAACATCCTTTCATCTCAGGGAGAAATCCCACATGGTCATGATGAATGATTATTTTCATGTGTTCTTGAATTGAGTTGGCTATTATATTTGCAAAAATATTTATTAGGGATATTGGCCTGTAGATTTTTTTTTAATGTGTCTTTTTTCTGGTTTTGGTATCAGGGTAATATGGGCCTCATACAATGAGTTCGGAAGTATTTTCTCCTTCAGTATTTTTCAGAATAGTTTTAGCATGATTGGTATTTGTTCTTCTTTAGATGTTTGGTAGAATCTAGCAGTGAAGCAATTGAGTCTTGGGATTTTCTTTGCTGGAAGATGTTTTATTATAACTTTGTTCTCATTGCTTGTTTTTGATAGGTTGTATGTGTCTATGAATTGATGTAATTCTTAGATATTCTCCAATTTATTGATGCCTAGTTGCTCATATTAGTAATAAATTATCCTTTGAATTTTTACAGTATTGGTTGTCATGTATCTTTTTAAATCTCTGATTTTATTTATCTGGGTCTTCTCTTTTTTCTTAGTCTAGCTACAGGTTTTCTTATTGTATTAATTATTTTTTTAAAATGACCTCTTTGTTTTATTAATTTTTCATATTGTTTTCTTTAATTCAATTTTATTTATTTGTGCTAGGATTTGTATTATTTATTTTCTTTTACTAATTTAGGGTTTGGTTTACTCTTGCATATCTAGTTCTTTAAGATGCTTTGTTCTGTTTTTTAAATGAAATTTTTAAATTATTTTTTGATATAGGTTTTTATATCTTTAAACTTCCCACTTAGTGCGGTACTGATTTTGGTTTATCCCATGGCTTTTGATATGCTGTGTTTCCATTATCATTTGTTTAATTTTCAATTTCCATCTTAATTTCTCTATTTACCTAGTGATAATACAAAAGTATATTTTCTAATTTTCATGTGTTTGCTTAGTTTTCAAATTTCCTCTTATTGATTCCTAGTTGTATTCCAAGATAATCAGATAAGTTGTTTGATTTTTTTTTTTAATTTTTGAATATTATAAGGCTTGTTTTGAGTGCTAATATATGGTCTATATATTGGCTCACCTCAACCTCTTCCTCCCTGGTTCAAGTGATTCTTCTGCTTCAGCCTCCCGAGTAGCTGGGATTACATGAATGTGCCAGCATGCCCGGCTACTTCTTTTGTATTTTTAGTAGAGACAGGGGATTCTCCATGTTGGTCAGGCTGGTCTATATCTCCTGATCTCAGCTGATCCGCCCACCTCAGGTTCCCAAAGTGCTGGATTACAGATGTGAGCCACCACATCTGACCTATGTCTACCTTCTCTTTTAGGCCAAAAAGTCTCAGATTTGTCTTCTAAAGGCTTTTTATATACCTTGTGAATGTGGATTATTATTTTTCTTTTATTTCTTATGTCTGTGCATATTTAAATTACCTGTCTTCAAGCTCACAAGTTCTTTCTTCTGCTTGATTAATTCTGCTATTAAAATACTGTGATAAAGTCTGTTTTTAAAGTATACCCTTAATTATCTGTGATATCTTAAATTTAATTGGGTTTCCTGAAAGTATGCCAAAAAAAAAAAGAAATAAAATAAAGATCAGGTAACCACACTGTAGAAAAAGACTTTCAAGTGATTCAAAAGAAGCTTACACAAAGACCAATCATGCTGTAGCTTTTGCAGACTCTTAGTAGTACCACCTTGGTTTTTTTTGAATAACATTTAAAATAATTGTCTGAATTATCAGGTAGACACTAGTTCTCTTCCCTTGATTTTTTCTAAACAAACGGCAACTTTGCAAACAGGTCGCTTTATATCCTAGGATATGTCTGGATATATCATTCAGGATGTAGGATCTGGAATGTGGGCCTTACAGCTCTGCCTGGTGCCTTATACTACAATGGCTTACCTGAAATCCAAGATGTGGGACAAAATTATCTTTACTCTTCCTTCTCCTCTCATCGTCACTATTTTAGTTGCATTTTTTATCTCCAGAATTTCTGTTTGATTCATTTTATTTATTTCAACATGTTTATTAAACTCATCGGGTGAAAGTCTTAATTGCTGAGGTATCGTAAATTTCTTGGAGTTTCCTGAAAGCAAATATTTTGAATTTTCTGAAATGTAACATATTTCTGTGTCTCCAGGATTGGTCTCGGTGTCTTATTTATTTTATTTAGTGACATAATGTTTTTCTGGATGGTCTTGATGCTTGTAGATGTTTGTCAGTGTCTGGACGTTGAACTGTTTGTCATTTCTTGTAGTATTTGCAATTTGGGCTTGTTTGTACTTGTCCTTCTTGGGAAAGTTTTCAAGACATTCAAAAGTATCTGTGTGCTATTATCTAAGCTGTTTCTGCTTTAGGGGTACCCAAAGCCTAATAATGCTGCAGTTCTTGCAGCTTCACAGTGGTACCACCTTCGTTTTCTTGGAAAAGGTCAGAAGAATTCTCTGAATTATCAGGTGAAGATTCTTGCTCTCTTACCTTGCATTTTTCCAAACAAATGGAATTTATCACTCTCAGTCTCAGTCTCTGTCTGTCTCTGTCTCTCTCTCTCTCTCTCTGTGTGTGTGTGTGTGTGTGTGTGTGTGTGTGTGTGTGTGTGTGTTGAGCCACCTGGAAGTGATAGGTGATACAAGCTGTCCTGTGACCACCACCATTGAGACTGCTCTTAATCAAACTTGAAGGTAGCAGATCAGTAGGTCTTGCTCAAGGCTCACAGCACTCACTACCTGGCTATGGCCTATGTTTGCTCAAAGATCTATGACTCTATAATCAGCAGGTGGCAAAGCCAGCCAGCCTTGTGTCCCTCCCTTCAGGGCAGCATATTCATCCAAGCCACAGGCAGCTCCAAAGATGCCATCCAGCATCTAGGAACAAAAGTAAAGAGGATTTTGTCCTGCATCTTGGTTACCAGCTCAGCCATAGTAGTAGAAGGCACCAGGCAGAGCTGTAAGACCCATTTTCCAGGGTCTCCATCTTAAACGATATACTCAGATATATCCTGGGCTAGAAGAAAACCTAAGAACCTAGCAGGATTCATCACCTCATAAATAAAGAGCCTTTGGGCTCTAAAGTATCAGCAGGAGTACTCACGTAGAATTCTGTGGGCCTTGAGTGAGACTCTGAAAGGTGCTGACTTCAGGTACCACCTCTGTCACAGTGGTAGAGAACTAAGCAGGATTTGGGGGTTCCCAGTTCTGGGCCTTGTCTGTTGGATGACATTTATAAACATGCCCTGTTCCGGATGGGTGTGCACTGCCCTGAATTATGTGTCGCAGGCCTGGCAGCTTGATCCACAAACCGAATAAGGAGTCCTTGGGCCTTAAGTGAACATTGGCAGTAGCCAGGGCGTACTTATTTTCTGGTTGAATAACAGTGATGGCTTCTTCCCGAGGGTCTTTATTTAGAAATTACTAGGTGACAGAAAATTGGTTTTTGTTTCGCAAAAATTTTCTTCCATATTATAGGTTGTCTGTTCACTCAATGATAGTGTCTTTTGCTGTGCAGAAACTCCTTTAGTTTAAATATATCTCACTTGTCAATTATTGCTATTGTTGCAATTGCTTGTGGCATTTTCATCATGAAATATTTGCCCATGCCTATGTCCTGAATGGTATTGCCTATATTTTCTTTTTGTGACTTCTATAGTTTTGGGTGTTACATTTAAGTCTTTAATTAATCTTGAACTACTTTTTGTATATGGTGAAAAGAAGGGGTCCAGTTTCAATTTTCTGCATATGGCTAGCCAGTTCTTCCAGTACCATTTATTGAATAAGGAATACTGTCTTTAATACTGTCTTTATTGTTTGCTTTTGTCAGCTTTGTCAACAATAAGATGGTTGTAGGTGTGTAGTCTTATTTCTGGGTTATCTATTCTGTTATATTGATCAATATGTCTGTACTTGTACTAGTACCAGGCTGTTTTTGTTACTGTAGCCCTGTAGTTTAGTTTGAAGTCAGGTAGTGTGCTACCTCTAGCTTTGTTCTTTCTGCTTAGAATTTCCTTGGCTACTTTGGCAATTTTTGGTTCCAGATGAATTTTAAATTTTTAAATTTAAAATTTAAATGTTGTATTCTGTGAAGAATGTCAATGCTAGTTTATTAAGAGTAACATTGAGTCTATATATTGCTTTGGGCAATATGGAGATTTTTATTGATATTGATTTTTCCTATCCACGACCATGACATATTTTCCCATTTGTTTGTGTTCTCTTTGACTTCAAGCAGTGGTTTATAGGCCCCCTTGAAGTGGTCCATCATTTCACATGTTAACACGATTCATAGGTATTTTATTTTACTTTTTTTGTAGCAATTGGGAATGAAAGTTCATTCATGATTTGGCTCTCTGCCTGCCCGTTGGTATACAAAAATGTTAGCAATTTTTGCACACTAACTTTGTATCCTGAAACTTTGCTGAAGTTGCTTATCAGTTTAAGAGGCATTGGGGCTGAGACAATATGGTTTTCTAGCTATATGATGATGTCATCTGCACACAAAGGTAATTTGACTCTTTCTCTTCCTATTTAAATATACTTTATTTTTTTCTCTTGCCTGGTTACCCTGGCCAGAACTTCCAGCACTCTGCTAATAGGAAGGGTGAGAGAGGGCCTCCTTGTGTTATGCTGGTTTTCAAGGAGAATGTTTTCAGCTTTTGCCCATTCAGTATGATATTGACTGTGGGTTTGTCATATACGGCTCTTATTAGTTTTAGGTATTTTCCTTCAATACCTAGTTTATTGAGAATTTTGAACATGAAGGAATACTGAATTTTATTGAAAGTCTTTTCTGTATCTATTGAGACAATCATGTGTTTTTGTCTTTTGCTTTGTTCATGTGATGAATCACATGTATTCATTTGCATATGTTGAACCAACCTTGTATCTCAGCGATAAAGTCAAATTGATCTTGTTGGATAAGATTTTTGTTGTGCTGCTGGATTCACTTTGCCAGTATTTACAGAAAATTTTTGCATGAATATCCCAGATAGTTCTATTAGGATATTGGTCTTAAGTTTTCTTTTTTGTTGTATCTCTTCCAGGTATTGGTATGGCTTTTTTGTTGTTGGTGGTGGTAGGCTATTTATTACTGCCTCAACTTAATATGTTCAGAAATCTAAATCTTTTCTACTTCAGTTTTAAGAGGGTGTATATGTCTAGGAATTTGTCCATTTATTTTAGATTTTCTAGTTTATGTGCTTAGAGATGTTTATAGTATTCTTTGATAGTTGTTTGCATTTTTGTTGTAAGGTCATTGGTGATATCCTCCTTATTTCTTATAGTGTTTATTTGAATCTTCCCTTTTTTTCTTTACTGATGTAGCTAGGGGTCTATTTTATTAATTTTTTTTAGAAACCCAACCCCTGGATTTTTTGATATTTTGAAGGGGTTTCTTCAGTTCTAATCTTGGTTGTTTCTTGTCTTCTGCTAGCTTTAGGGTTTGTTTGCTCCTGATTCTTGTGTTCTTTTAGTTGTGATGTTAGGTTAACTTGAGATATTTCTAGCTTTTTCATGTTAGCATTTATTGTATAATTTTCTCCCTTAACACTTATTTAGCTGTGTCCCAGAAATTTTGGTATGTTGTATCTTTGTTCTCATTAGTTTCAAAGAACTTCTTGTTTTCTGCCTTAATTTCTTTATTTACCCAGAAGTCACTAAGGAGTAGTTTGTTCAGTTTCCGTGTAGCTTTATTGTTTTGAGTTAATTTCTTGAGCTCTAATTTGAGTGTGCCATGGTTTGAGAGAAAGTTTGTTGTTATTTCAGCTCTTTTGCACTTGTGGAGGAGTGTTTTACTTCCAGTTGTGTGATCAGTTTTACAGTAAGTGCCATATGGTGATGACAATGTATATGCTGTTGTTTTTGTGATGAGAGTTCTGTAGATATCTATCAGTTCCACTTGGCCCAGAGCTGAGTTCAGATCTGGATAGTTTCTGTTAATTTTCTGTCTTGATGATCTGTCTAATATTGTCAGTGGGGTGTTAAAGTCTCCCGCTATTATTGTAGAGGAATCTAAGACTTTTTGTAGGTCTCTAAGAACTTGCTCTATGAATTTGGGTGCCCTTTTCTTGGGTTCATATCTATATAATAGTTAGCTTTTCTTATTGAATTGAACCCTTTACCATTATATAATGACCTTCTTTGTCTATTTTAAGCTTTGTTGGTTTAAAGATTGTTTTGTCAGAAACTAAGATTGCAATCCCTGATTTTTTGGTGTTTTCCATTTGCGTGGTAAATTTTTCTTCATCACTTTATTTTGAGTCTATGTCTGTCTTTGCATATGAAATGGGCCTTTTGAAGAAAGTGTGTCTATCTATCCATCTTGTCTCTTTATATAGCTTGCAATTTTGTGACTTTTAATTAAGGAATTTAGCCCATTACATTTAAGGTTAGCCTTGTTATGTATGAATTTGATTCTGTAATCATGATGCTAGCTGGCTAGTTTGCAGACTTGTGCTTCATAGTGTCACTGGTCTGTGTACTTCAGTGTGTTGTTGTGGTGGCTGGCAACAGATTTTTATTTCCATATTTAATGCTTCCTTCAGAAGCTCTTTTAAGGCAGGCCTCATGATGATGAATTACTTTAGGATTTGCTTGCCTGAAAAGGATCTTATTTCTCTTTCACTTACCAAGCTTAGTTTGGCTGATTATAAAACTCTGGGTTGGAAATACTTTTCTTTAATAATGTAAATATTGGCCCCTAATCTTTTCTGGATTGTTGAGCTCCCACTGATAGGTCTGCTATTAGTGTGATGGGCTGCCTTTTGTAGGTGACTTGGCATTTCTCTCTGGCTGCCCTTAACATTTTTTTTTTCATTTAACCTTGTAGAATCTGATGATTACGTGTCTTGGGGTTCATCTCATGGAGTATCTTGCTGGGGTTCTCTGCATTTCCTGAATTTGAATGTTGGCCTGTTTTGCTATATTGGGAAAATTTTTCTGGATGAAAACCTGAAGTATGTTTTCCTACTTGGTTCCATTCTTTCTGTCTCTTTCAGGTATCCCAATCAGTCATAGGTCCACTCTCTTCACATAATTCCATATTTCTCAGAAGTTTTGTTTATTCCTTTTATTCTTTTTTATCTATTCATGTCTGCCTGTCGTATTTCAGGAAGATAGGCTTCCAGCTCTAAGATTCTTTCCTCCTCTTTGTCAATTCTGCTATTGATACCTATGATTAGATTGTGAAGTTCTTGTGTTGTGTTTTTCAGCTCCATCAGGTCATTTATGTTCTTCTCTAAACTGGTTAATCTGGCTATTAGCTCCTGTATTGTTTTATAATGATTCTTAACTTCTTTGCATTGGGTTACAACATGCTCCTTAGCTCAGTGAAGTTTGTTATTACCCACCTTCTAAAGCCCATTTCTGTCAATTCAGCCATCACAGGCTCAGCCTAGTTCTGTGCCTTTACTGAAGAGCTGCTGTGGTCATTGGAAGGAGAAGACACCCTCCAGTTTTTTGAGTTTTGGGCATTTTTGCACTGATTCTTTCTCATCTTTGTGGACTTATCTACCTTCAATCTTTCAAGTTGCTGACCTTTGAATGGCGTTTTTGTGGGGTCTTTTTTTGTTGATGTTTTGTTGTTGTTTTCTGTTTCTCTGTTTTCATCTATAAGTCAGGCCAATCTTTTGTAGGTCTTCTGCAGTTTGCTGGAGGTCTACTTCTGACTCTAGTTGCCTGTTTTTTGTTTTTTGTTTTTTCATACTTGGATATATCACCAGTAAAGACTGTGAAGCAGCAAAGATGACAGCCTGCTCCTTCCTCAAGCTCCATCCCAGGGAGGTACTGACCTCTTGTTAGCTGGTATGCATCTTTAGGAGGTGGATGGAGACCCCTGTTGAGAGGTCTTAACAAGGGTTTCCAGCCACCTCCTACACATGCATACTGTTACCTGCTTAAAGAAGCAATCTGGCTGCTTTTTGTAAGCAGGTGTGTTGCGTTGTGGGAGAACTCTTCCTCGTCTTAACTGTTTAAACTCTCCAAAGCTGGCAGGCTGGAATGGCTTAGTTGACCGAACCACAGTGATAAAAGCCGTCCTTCCCCAAGGGAGCTCCATTCAAGGAAAAGATAAAAGCTTTGTTTGTATAATCCTGACTGTAGTGACTGGCAGGGAGTTCTTGCCCAATGAGGAAGAACAGATTTGGGTCTCCATTAAAGAAGAGGTCTGACCACAATCTGGCAAAGCAGTTGTGCTGCATTGTGGGGGACCCTTCCTTGCCTGGGCTGTTTGGACTTTCCAAAGCTGGCAGGCTGGAATGTCTAAGTCAACTGAAACACAGAGATCATAGCCACCCCTTCTCCCAGATGCTCTGCCCAGGGAGAGGTCAGAGGTTTGTTCATGTAATCCTGGCTGGAGTGGCTGATGCCCCCACAGGAGGGCCCTGCATAGTTAGGGGAAATGGTCTCTGTGTGTGCCTGAGCAGCTGCTATGCAGAGACTCCACACAGCTCTGTGTATTGAACCCACAGCCCTGCTGGCGTGGGCTCATGAGGGGATCTCCTGATCCATAGATTGCAAAAATCCATGGGAAAAGCATGGTTTCCCAAGTGATGCCACATAATTATTCACCACTTCCTTTGGCTTGGGATGGGGATTCCTTTGGCTCCATGCCACTCCTGGGTGGGCTATCACCACATCCTGTTTTTCTTCATTCTTCATGGGTCAAGTTGTTTGCCTAGTCAGTTCCACTATGAGAACCTAAATATTTTAGTTGAAGATATTGAATTCACTCACCCCTTTCATTCCTCTACATGTGGACCACAGCTGCTTCTAATTGGCCATCGTGGCCCAAAGTCCACTCTGTCTTTTGATTAGAGCATTTAGTCCATTTACATTCAATGTTACTACTGATAAGCAGAGACTTACTCCTGTCTTTTTGTTATTTGCTTACTGGTTCTTTTGTGATCTTCTCTTTGTTCTTTCGTTTCTATCTTACTCTGGTGAAGATGATTTACTCTGGCAATGTGATTTATTTTCTTGATTTTTATGTTTTGTGTATCTATTATATGTTTTTGGGTTTGAGGGCACCATGAGGCTTGCTAATATTATCTTACAACCCATTATTATGACCTAAAAATAAAACATTTTTATAAACAAGCAAAAATAAAATGAATAACTGTATGTTTCAATTTTGTCCCCCTACTTTTCAACGTTTTTGTTACTATTTATGTCTTATTGTACTGTCTGTCTTGAAAAGTTTTTGGAATTACTGTCTTTCATTGGTTCATTGTTTAGTCTTTCTGCTAAACATGGTTTATATACCACAGTTACAGTGTCATGATATTATCAGTTTTTCTGTGTACTTACTATGATCAGTGAGTTTTGGACCTTCAGGTGATTACTTTTTGCTCACTAATGCTCTTTTCTTTCTGAATAAAGTACTTTTTAAAGCATTTATTGTAGGAGATATTTGGTGTGGATTAATCCTCAGGGGTTTTTTTTTTGGGGGGGGGTGGTCTGGAAAAGTCATTATTTCTCCTTCATGTTTGAAGAATTTTTTTTTTACTTGATAAACTATTCTAAGGTAAAAGGTTTCTCCAGCACTTTATATACTTTGTGCCCCTCTTTCCTGGCCTGTAAGGTTTCCACTGAAATGTTTTTGGCCAGATGTATTGGAGCTCCATTGTATGCTATTTGTTTATTTTCTCTTGCTGCTTTTAGGATTCTTTATCCTTGATATCGGGGGATTTGATTACTAAATACCTTGAGGCAGTCTTATTTAGGTTAAATATGCTTGGTATTCTATGACTTTCTTTTATTTCCATATTGGTGTCTTTCTGTAGGTTTTAGAATTTTTATGTTATTATCTATTTTAAAAAAGTTTCCATCTCTTTATCTACCTTCTCTTAAAGGCCAATAACTCTTAGATTTGACATTTTGGGACTGTTTTTTAGATTCTATAATTATGCTTCACTGTTTTTTACTCATTTTTTTGTCTTCTTTGACTGTAGTCTTGAATAACCTGTCTTCCAACTCACTAATGCTTTCCTCTGTTTGATCAATTCTGCTAGCAAAAGACTCTCATGAATTTTTCAGTATGCCAACTGCAGGTTTTAACTCTAGAATTTCTACTTGATTCTTTTTAATTATTTTAATCTCTTTGTTAAATTTATCTGATAGAAGTCTGAATTCATTATCTGGGTTATTTTGATTTTTTTGTTTGTTTCCTCAATACGGTTATTTTGAACTCTTACTCTGAAAGGCTGCGTATCTATGTTTCTGCAGGATTGGTACCTAGTGACTTATTTTTTTCATTTGGTGATGTAATTTTTTCTGGATGGTGTTGATGCTAGTAAATGTTTGTCAGTTTACTGTCTGTCATTGAAGTGTTTGGTATTTATTATAGTCATCACTATCTGTGCTGGTTTCCACTTTTCCTTTTTGGGAAGGCTTTGCAGATATTTAAAAGAAGTTGGGTGTTGTGCTTCAAGCTGTATCTGCTTTAATGGTCACCCCAAACCCAGTAATGCTGTGATTCTTGCAGTGTCATAGAGATACTGCTTTGATGGTGTTGGGCAAGATGCAGTAGAATTATCTGGATTACCAGTTGAAGACTTTTGTTCTCTTTCTTTATTTTGTCTCAAACTAATGGAGTCTCTCTCTCTCTTCTGAGACATCTGAAGCTGGGGGTAGAGTGACACAAGGATCCCTGCAGCCACCACCTCTATGACTGCTTTGGATCAGACCTGAAGCCAGCGCATTACTGGGTATCACCCAAAGCCTGCTGTAACCACTCCCTGGCTACTTCCTATATTTGCCCAAGGACCTGTGGCTGTATACAATCAGCAGGTGGCAAAGCCAGCCAAGACTGTTCTTCCTTTCAAGGTGGTGAGTTCCCCTTGGTACCAGATGGGTCCAGAGGTATCACTTGGAAGTCAGGACTAGAGTAAAGAATCTTAGAAGCCTACATGGTTTCTATTGTACTGTGGCCGAGCTGGCACACAAATCACAAGATGTAGACCCTCCCACTTTTCCCTCTCCTTTCAAGAGGCAAAGCAGCTTTACCTTGTGGCCACCAACACCACAGGCCTTGGAGGGTTCTCTCAGACTACTGTTGATATTCCCTTAACATCCAAGGGCTCGTAAGTCTGTTTCTGGTGAATGCTGCCTGGCCTAGGACTTACCCTTTACACAAGTGTCTACCCCTCTTGCCCAGAGAGGTCCAAATATGCTGTCCAAGAGTCAGGTCATGGAGCCAGGAACCCCAAGAACTTGCTTGGTACTCTAGTCTTCTGTGGCTATGCTTGTTCTTGAAGCCAGCAAGTCTCAGATACTGACACTCAACTTAGTATCTGGGTAATGGTGGTTACTCAGAGCCCAAAATCGCTTCAGTTAGCAGGTGACATATGTTGCCAGGACTGGGCCTTTCCCGTCAAGGCAGGAGATTTCCTTCTAGCCCAGGTTGTGTAGAGAAATGTTATATGGAAGCTAGGGCCTGCAACAGCGATCTCATGACTCTGGCTGATTGCTGTATTCTGCTGTGACTTAGCTGGTTTCCAAGATGCAAGACAAAATCCTCCCCACTTTTCCCTCTACTCTTTTCAAGTGGAAGAAAGTGGTCTCTTGAAGCTGTGAGCTGCACAGCTTGGGGTTAGTGGAGGGGTGATGCCAGCACTCCTTTAGCCACCCCAGCTGGTATCTCAGCAAGCCCGGTGTCTGTCACCCTCAGTCTATGCTCTCTGGGCTCAGTTTAGTCCTAGGATTTGTGTAAGAATTGTAGTCTTTATAGCCTGGACTGTCTTTCATATTTATTTAGAGACCAAGAGCATTTTGGCCTTTGGTGGTGAGGTTTGTGGAAACTCAAGTTTTCACCACAGGACTTGGTAATTCCCCTTTGCATAGGGCTGGTTTAAGTGCTTTCTCTGTTGGCAGGTGTCAGCTGAGTTTTGTCTGGTTTTTCTTTCTGCTCGAACAGAATGGCACTCAGTTCAATGCTTCACAATTTCTGCGTTCTCCCTCTTCTAGCACCCAGAGATGCTCCAGGCACCATGCTGCTGCTGCTGAGGGTGAGGGGGAGGGCAACATCAGAGATTCAAGACTGTTTTTTCTATTTTTTCAATGCCTCTTTTAGTAATATGGAGCTAAAACCGGGTACTATGAAGACTCACCGAACTTTTAGTTCTTATGAAAGTGTTTTTTTTTCTGTGTAGGTAGTAGTTAAGTTGGTGTCCTTGCTGGGGAGCCATTAGTGGAGCCTTTTAATCTGCCATCTTGCTGTGTGTCTTCCTTGCTTTTTTAAAGTTTTGTTTTCCAGATACCAACACAACCAGAGGAAAATAAAATCTGCTGAGTGGAAAAAGTATTCATTTGCATTGGGAATATTCATTTGTTCAAGAAAATAAAAGGTATTGCCAATAACTTGTATTTAAGGGCTGTAGGTTTTATTTTTCTGGTTTCAAGAAACATCTTGAAAAGGTAATACAATTAGTGATACAATTATCTTGTGACGTCAAGTTGCTTTGTATTTTTTAGACAATAGTTGAAAAACAACATATAGAAGGTGTGATCTAGAGAATATAATTTTAAAAGCTTTTCCAGCTTACGTTTGTTTCAATGTGACCTTAATTTGTTTTCTGTATAATAAAAAATATTTTTGTGCTGTTACTTGTTTTCTTAATTATATAACATTTTGTCAGAGTTATCTTTGTCCTTTGAAAATATATATATATACAACAGGTCTAGAGAAAGGCAGTTGGCTAAGAGGCAAAATCCTTTTACAACAGAGAAACGTTGCTATAGACCTGCATTTAGTGAGCCCGTGGCCTTTATGCTAAATCCTGCACTTCTTTCTTAGTTATTTTTACTTGTTCCTTTATGACTATTATGCAGAATAATCCATACACTTAAAATTTTTCATTTAATTGCCATGGAAATTTGATAATTTTATCTTAAAAGAGGGTTGAAGAAAATTCAGGAAGAGCTCTGATTACTGAAAACTAGAAAAAAACAAATCTTGATTAAAGCACTTCCCCCATGAAAATAGTACCTCTTGAACTTTGGAAGCGCTGATTACTGAAGGCCATTCTTTGAAGAATGCATAACTGTACTTTAAAATTTTTCAGAAATATTGAAGTGAAAAAGTATGTCTTCAAAACAGACCTTTAACCATGTAATTTAATGAGACATTGTCAACAACTTATTTCAGTTCCTCTCTAAAATGAAGTGTCAAAATATGCAAACTACATTTCAAATTGATGGTGGTTTGTAAGAAATCTCTGTTAGCTGTCATCACCAATAAAGCTTATCCTGTGAAAAAAATAAACCTGGAGAATCACAGAAGAGTCATTGTTCACTTTTTAAGAGGTATAGCATATATTAATCATTGGGAATCTAATTGCTTTCTTCAATGTATTTTAAATTATTAAAAACATAATAACTTTGAGAAATTTGTGTGGCTATTCATCTTTACTACACGTATCACTAAATTGAGCTCTAAGTGCCTTTTCATGTCAACTTAGTATTATAAAATTCTGTTTCAGATGACACAGAAAATGTTTACCTATTGCAGTTTTTTGGTAAGGTCTTAATTTTGAAATGACTAAGTCAATTTTATTTTATTTAAAATGTCTTGTCTTTGCTTTATAGGGCAATACAAATACAAAAAATAAGCACTTGTAATGTCTGGAATCATTTTAGATGCTGGTGCCATGGGTTAAACCTGTCCTTGAAATATGTTTCTGAATTTCAGCGTCTGGCATGAGTGACAGGAAAATTTTCCGTTCCAATAACAACTATATGATTTTGCACCATTTTATTTCCTGGAAATTGGAATCTCTATGCTATCCTCATCAAAATTAATTAATAAATGTAAGTATCAACATTTTATACTGTAAACAATGTGCACATTATGGACACTATAATACTGTTTGAGTATATTTGCTATTGATTCCAGATCCTCAATAAGCTGAAAGTATTGTGTAAATCCTGTCTTGGTGGGCAATTCAGGGACAGAAATGGCAGTGCAAACCAGGATTTTCTTTCACATGGCCAGTTTACAGGAAAGATTTCTAAAAGGTTTTGAAAATTATGTTGGAACATGCAACTAATGGTGTACACAATACTTCTAGAGCTAATTGAGCAATTATGTATTTGAACCAAGAATAATCCTATTGGAGAAGCTAATTTAAGCAGACTCCAAGAATGTTTTTCTTTTACCCTGTGATATCAGAGAGCATGTGCCTTTCCAGGACAATGAAAAGAAAGCGTAAATTCATAGAACCTTAAACTTGAAAGAGATCTTAGAAGTGCAACCCATCTTCCTGTTCTTTTTATGATATCTGTCAACAAAAAGAGTCAAACTCTGTAAAATATTTGAGGAGATTTATTCTGAGCTAAATATGAGTGACCATGGCCTGTGACATAGTCCTCAGAAGAATCTGACAACATGTGCCCCAGGTCATTGGGGAGCAACCTGATTTTATACAAATTAGTGAGAGGAGACATCAGTCAAATACATTTAAGATATACATTGGTTTGGTCCAGAAAGGTAGAACAACTCAAAGCAGGGGGGTTTCCAGGTTACAAGTAGATTTAATTTTTTTTTTCTAATTGGCAATTGTTTGAAAGAGTTATCAATAGAAAGGTATGTCTGAGTTTCAATAAAGAGATTGTGGAGAATACATTTTTTTTTTCATGCAGATGAAGCCTCCTGGTAGCAGGCTTCAGAAAGAAGAGATTGTAAATGTTTCTTGTAAGACCTAACACCTGTGTTGACGTTAAATGCTTGTTGGCTTTTCTGAATTCCAAAAGGGAGGGGGGCATAATGAGGCATGCCCTACCCCGATGTCCCATCATGACCTGAGCCAGTCTTTCAAGTTAAATTTTAGAGCCCCCTAGCAGAGGAGGGAGTCCATTCAGATGGTCGCAGGGGACCTTTAAATTTTATTTTTAGTTTACACATCTCTAACAGATGATCACAGCTCTACAATCATAGCTCTAAGTGAATATTACCTCAGAAAATGCATGAAGATTTAGAATTTCCTCAGGAATAGAACCAAATCTGTTTTCTAGTAACTTTTACCCAATTTATAGTAGCATTCAGATCCAGAATAAAAATAAATATTATCCTCTTCCACAAGATAGTTCTTTAAATGTTTGAAGAAAGCTATTGTGCCCTTAATCCATTCTTCTCCAGCCTTATCTATATATTCCAGGTTCCTTCGAACGTTTCCTATATGACCCTCTGTCCAATTTGTGATCCTGATCACTCCCTAAGATATACCCATTTCTCAATGCTGCTTTTGAAACATGGTCTAAAAACTGAATGCTCCTCTTCAAAAAGGAACATTGCATTGCATTTTTTTTTTGAAAGAAGGGAATTTATTACTGCAACTGGATAAAGGGAGAAAGCTGGAGATATTTCCACCAGACGAACTCAAAATGTTACTGTTGAAAAACACGCACTTTGAATGAAGAGACCTTCCAAACAGGCTTTGTGTGAGCAACATGGCTGTTTATTCACCTGGGTGCAGGTGGGCTAAGGCCAAAAAGGGCATTAGCAAAGGGTGTGGGATAGGAGTTGGTTTTATAGGTTTGGGAAGTTTTTTGGGAGGTGGGGTTGTTGCAGAGTAAGTTCAGTTACAGTGGTGGGGGGTATACACCCATCAAGGGAGTATACATGACCACAAGTTCAGTTACAATGGCAGAGTTGGGTGAGAGGTATTTACATTATCATAAGTGCAGTTAAGATGGCAGGGTTGGGTAAGGGGCTTGTCCAGGGAAGCTCTGCTGGGCAATCAGGGACAATGGCAAATGCAGGCAGAGAGTGGGAGACATCAGCCGAGGCAAGTAGGACTTCAGACTTTCAGGCTCCAGGCTTGCATATGGAGACCTTACAGTTACAATTTTCTTAGTGCTTACAAGAGCTGGGGTTATGTGCCTACGTGCAGTACAGCATTTGCCTAAGTCTATTGGTAACTAACTTTGTTTCAACTAGAAGGTCAGAGGCAAAAAAAACACAAAAAACAAACAAAAAAAAACAACTCACTAAGTCCAATTAAAAGGGCCCCAAACCTTCAAGGACACTCTAGTGTGGTACTAGAGTGATTGCTTCTATCTTATCTCCTTTATAGCTTGGTCTAGAAAGCTGCCTAAGACTCCCCAATGTCTATTCAAACAGCTGCCCTTATTCACTAGGTTTCAATGTCAAACTGTACTGTCATGCTATCATTGTATTCTACTTCCACATGGCCAGCTTTTATGCAAAACTGCTTCTGCCATTTTTATGATAGTCAACAATGTTAACTTGCTAAAAACGCAAAAACACACACCAAAATTGATTATTTTTTCTTTACAGGGAAGAATTGCTGAAGTTCAAAGATGGTATTGGAAAAGCAGACACCCTCTTGGAAAATCAGACAGCCTCTTATCCTAATCTCACTGCAGTGGGAGTAAAGTAAAATTTATTAAAAAAAAAAAAAAAAAAAAAAAGACCAACTTCAGGTAAAGTTTCTGAGAACTACAGATTCATATGTCAGCTTATGTAAGAATAGAAACTGAATTATTTAAATGGTGTTTAGCCACTTGAAGTTAGAAAGAATAAGTGATGTTTGATTAGGAGGGTACCCAAGGTAGTGGAAATGTCAAGATTAAAGGTTGTAAGTACATTACCATGTACATTGAAGACATAATTTGGTTGGAAAAAAGAGCCTAAATGAAGAAGTTACAAGCAACATGACCAGAAAAAGTGCTTGAGAGCAGGTTGTAGACGCTATTGAGAGAAAATCATAAAAGAATATGTAAAGATTTTAGACAATTACTTGTACATAAAGAGGTCCACAGTTTTCATTTTTTTAGACCCAGCCATGAAAAAAATCTTGTTGCTGATGGGGAATCGTATTAACTCTATATTTTGCCCATTACATTGTTTTTTTTTTCCTTTTCTCTTCTGTCAAGTCCCTCACAGACCTGCCAAAACAGAGAGTCTTTTCTCTTATTTTCCACACCTTTTGACCAGTAGTTGCAAATCAGTTTTTCACTATGAGAAGAAAATATGAGACAAACAGGCAAAATTCAAATCACAACAGAAGGGAAGCAGAGCACATTTATCTGCTAAGTTAAATGTACATATTTTCTAAAGGTCATTGACTCATTGAACAGAAAATGAGCAAAGTGACAGAAGATATACTACAAACAAAGCCCAGACATATTAATGACTTGCTCAAATCAGGCAGCTGCTAAGAGGGGGTGGTTAAAATGTGAAAATGTCTGGGTTAGGTACATTTTGAATTACATACGACTGATCCCTCTTGATGCAGACATACAGAAATGACAAAAATAAGCTAAAAGAAGTAAAAAAAAATTATCAAAAGAATTCAACCTTCACTGTTTCTTTTATCTTTTCCTTATATGAGATTATTATTATTACTTATTATTATACTTAAAGTTCTGGGATACATGCACAGAACATGCAGGTTTCTTGAAGAGGTATACACGTACCATGGTGGTTTTCTGCACCCATTAACCCATCATCTACATTAGGTATCTATTCTAATACTGTATCTCCCCTAACCCCCTACCCCCTGGCACGCCCAGGTGTGTAATGTTCCCTCCCTGGGTCCATGTGTTCTCATTGTTCAATTTTTACTTAGGAGTGAGAACATGCAGTGTTTTGTTTTCTGTTCTTGTGTTAGTTTACTGAGAATGTAGGTTTCCAGCTTCATCCATGTCCATGCAAAGAACATGAATTCATCCTTTTATGTGGCTGCACAGTATTACATGGTATATACACATATGTGTATATGTGCCACATTTTCTTTATCCAGTCTATCATTGATTAACATTTGGGTTAGTTCCAAGTCTTTGCTATTGTGAACAGTGTCTCAATAAACATATGTGCGCATATGTCTTTATAGTAGAATAATTTATATTCCTTTGGGTATATATCCAGTAATAGAATTAATGGGTCAAATGATATTTCTGGTTCTAGATCCTTGAAGAATCGTTACACTGTCTTTCACAATGGTTGAACTAATTTAAACTCCCACCAACGGTGTAAAAGCATTTGTATTTCTCCACATCCTCTCCAGCATCTGTTGTTTCCTGACTTTTTAATGATCGCCATTCTAACTGGTGTGAGATGGTAAGTCATTGTGGTTTTGACTTCCGTTTCTGTAATGACCAGTGATGATGAGCTTTTTTTCATGTTTGTTTCCCACATAAATGTCTTCTTTTCAGAAGTGTCTGTTTATATTCTTCATCCACTTTTTGATACTTTTTTTTTTCTTGTAAATTTCAGTTCCTTGTAGAGTCTGGATATTAGCCCTTTTCCAAATTGGTAGATTGCAAAAATTTTCACCCATTCTGTAGGTTGCCTGTGCACTCTGATGATAACTTATTTTGCTGTGCAGAAACTCTTTAATTAGGTCCCATTTTTAAATCTTGGCTTTTGTTGTTATTGCTTTTTGTGTCTTAGTCCTGAAGTCTTTCCCTGTGCCTATGTCCTGAATGGTATTGCCTAGGTTTTCTTCTAGGATTATTTAGGTCTTACATTTAAGTCTTTAAATCAGCTTGAGTTCATTTTTGAATAAGGTGTAAGGAAGGGGTCCAGTTTCAGTTTTCTGAATATGGACAGCCGTTTTTTCAACATCATTTATTAAATAGAGAATCCTTTCCCCATTGCTTGTTTTTGTCAGGTTTGTCAAAGATCAGATGGACGTAGATGTGTGGCATTATTTCTGAGGCCTCTGTTCTGTTCCATTGGTCTACATATCTGTTTTGGGACCAGTACCATGCTGTTTTGGTTACTGTATCCTTGTAGTATAGTTTAAAGTCAGATAGCATGATGCCTCCAGCTTTGTTCCTTTTGCTTAGGATTGTCTTGGTTATGCAGGCTCTTTTTTGGTTCCACATGAAATTTAAAGTAGTTTTACTAATTCTATGAAGAAAGTCAATGGTAGATTGATGGGTATAGCATTGATTTAAAAATTACTTTGGGCAGTATTGCCATTTTCACAATGATCACTCTTCCTATCCATGAGCAGGGAATGCTTTTCCATTTGTTTGTGTTCTGTCTTATTTTCTTGAGCAGTGGTTTGTATCTCTCCTTGACCAGGTCCTTCACATCCCTTGTAAGTTGTATTAGTAGGTATTTTATTCTCTTTGTAGCAATTATGAATGGGAGTTTACTCATGACTTGGCTCTACGTCTATTGATGCATAGGAATGCTTGTGACTTTTACACATTGATTTTGTATCCTGAGACAGCTGAAGTTGCTTATCAGCATAAGATTTTGGGCTGAAACAATGGGATTTTCTAAATATACAATCATGTCATCTGCAAACAGAGAAAATTTGACTTCCTCTCTTCCTATTTGATTACAGTCATTTTCCTTCTCTTGCCTAATTACCCTTGCCAGAACTTGCAATACAATGTTGAACAGGAGTGGTGAGAGAGGGCATCCTTATCTTGTGCCAGTTTTTAAAGAAAATGCTTCCAGCTTTTGCCAATTCAGTATTATATTGGCTGTGTTTGTCATAAATAGCTTTTATTATTTTGAGATATGTTCCATCAATACCTAGTTTATTGAGAGTTTTTAGCATGAAGAAGTGTTAAATTTTATCAAAAGCCTTCTCTACAACTATTGAGATAATCATGTGGGTCTTGTCATTGATTCTGTTTATGTGATGTATAAAGTTTATTGATTCACATATGTTGAAGCAGCCTTGCATCACAGGGATGAAGACAAATTGCTCATGGTGGATAAGCTTTTTTTTTTTGTGCTTCTAAATTTGTTTTGCCAGTATTTTATTGAGGATTTTCACAACGTTGTTCATCAGGGTTATTGGACTGAAATTTTTTTTTGTCCTTGTGTTTCTGCCAGGTTTTAAAGTTCCTGTTTTTCTGTTGTTTGGAATAGTTTCAGAAGGAATGGTACCAGCTGCTCTTTTTACCTCTGGTAGAATTTAGTTGTGAATCCATCTGGTTCCAGGTATTTTTTTTTTCTTGGTTGGTAGGCTATCAATTACTGCCTCAATTTCAGAACCTGTTATTGGTCTATCTAGGAATTTGACTTCTTCCTGGATTAGCCTTGGGAGAGTGTACTTGTCTAAAACTTTATCCGTTTCTTCTAGATTTTTTTAGTTTATTTGCACAGAAGTGTTTATAGTATTCTCTGACTGTAGTTTGTATTTTTGTAAAATTAGTGGTGATATCCCCTTTATCATTTTTTGTGTCTATTTGTTTCTTCTCTTCTCTTCTTTATTAGTCTGGCTATTGGTCAATTGATTTTATTTTATCTTTTCAAAAAAAAAAAAAAAAAGAAAGAAAAGTAGAAAAAACAGCTCCAGAATTCCTGGATATTTTGAAGCTCTTTTTGTGTGTCTATCTCCTTCAGTTCTGTAGTCATCTTAGTTATTTCTTGTCTTCTGCTAGTTTTTGGATTTGTTTGCTCTTGCTTCTCTAGTTTCTTTAATTGTGATGGTAGAGTGTCAAATTTAGAACTTTCCCGCTTTCTCCTATGGGCATTTACTGCTATAAATTTCCCCATAAACACTGCTTTAGCTGTGTCCCAAAGATTCTGGTATGTTGTGTTTTTGTTTATTTTTGCCTTAATTTCATTATTTACCCAGTAGTCATTCACGAGCAGGTTGTTCAGTTTCCACGTAGTGGTGTGGTTTTGAGTGAGTTACTTTATCCTGAGTTCTAATTTGATTGCACTGTGGTCTGAGAGACTGTTATGATTTTTGTTCTTTTGCATTTGCTGAGTAGTGTTTTACTTCCACTTATGTGGTCAATTTTAGAATAAATGCAATGTGGTGCTGAGAAGAATATATATTCTGGTGATTTGGGGTGGAGAGTTCTATAGATGTCTATTAGGTCTGCTTGGTCCAGAGATGAGTTCAAGTCCTGAATATCCTTGTTAATATTCTGTCTCGTTTATCTTTCTAATATTGACAGTGGGGTGTTAAATTCTACCACTATTATTGTGTGGGAGTCTAAGTCTCTTTGTAGGTCTCTTTGTAAGTCTCTTTTTAAGTCCCTTTTTACGCCTCTTTGTAGGTCTCATATGTATTTAGGATAGTTAGCTCTTCTTGTTGCATTGATATCTTTACCATTATATAATGCACTTCTTTGTCTTTATTGATCTTTGTTGGTTTAAAGTGTGCTTTATAAGAGACTAAAATTGTAACCTCTGCTTTTTTTTATTTTTATTTTTTTGCTTTCCATTTTTTTGGTAAATCTTGCTCCATCTCTTTATTTTGAGCCTATGTGTGTTTTTGCATGTTAGATGAGTATCCTAAATGTAGCACACCAATGAATATTGACTCTTTATCCAATTTGCCAATCTGTGTCTTTTAATTGGAGCATTTAGCCCATTTACATAAGTTTAATATTGTTATGTGTGAATTTGACCCTGTCATTATAATGCTAGCTAGTTATTTTTCCCATTAGTTAATGCAATTTCTTCATAGTGTCAAGGTCACTATGGTGACCACAATTCAGTTTGTTTTGCAGTGGTTGGTACCCATTTCTACTCTCTATATTTAGTGCTTTCTTCGGGAGCTCTTGTAAGGAAGGCCTGATGGTGACAAAATCTCTCATCATTTGCTTGTCTGTAAAGGATTTTATTTCTCCTTTGCTTATAAAGCTTAATTTGGCTGGATATGAAATTCTGAGTTGAAAATACTTATCTTTAAGAATGTTTAATATTGGCACCCTGTTATCTTCTGACTTGTAGGGTTTGATGAATATTGGACCCCAGTCTCCTCCAATTTCTAGGGTTTCTGCAGAGAGATAAACTGTTAGACTGATTGGCTTCCCTTTGTGGGTAACCTGACCTTTCTCTCTGGCTGTCCTTAACATTTTTCCTTCATTTCAACCTTGGTGAATCTGACGATTATGTGTCTTGGGGTTGCTCTTCTCAAGGAGTATCTTAGTGGTGTTGTCTGGGTATTTCCTGAGTTTGATTGTTGACCTGTCTTGCTAGGTTGAGGAAATTCTTCTGGATAATATCCTAAAAAGTGTTTTCCAACTTGCTTCCATTCTTCCTGTCATTTTCAGGTACACCAATCAAGCATAGGTTTGGTCTTTTCACATAGTTACATTTTTTTTGAAGGTTTTGTTTGTCTGTTTCATTCATTTTTCTCTAATCATGTCTTCATGCTTTATTTCATTAAGTTGATCTTCAATCTGTGATATTTTTTCTTCCACTCAATAGATTTGGCTATTAATACTTGTGTATGCTTCACTAAGTTTTTGGGCTGTGTTTTTCATCTCCATCAGGTCATTTGTGTTCTTCTCTAAACTAGTTATTTTAGTTAGCAATTCCTCTAACCTTTCATCAATGTTCTTGGCTTCCTTGCATTTGATTAAAACATCCTTATTTAGCTAAGAGGAGTTTGCTATTACCCACCTTCTGAAACCTACTTCTGTCAATTCATCAAACTCATTCTCTGTCCAGTTTACTTTCTTTGCTGATGAGGAGTTGTAATCCTTTGGAGAAAATCTACCTTTGGTCTTTGTTGTTGGTGACTTTTGGATGGAGTTTCTGTGTGGATGTCCTTTTGATTGATGCTGATGCTATTCCTTTCTGTTTGTTAGTTTTCCTTCTAACAGTCAGGACCCTCTTCTGCAGGTCTGCTGATGTTTGCTGGGGGTCCAATCTAGACCCTTTTTGTCTGGGTAGCACCAGCAGAGGCTGCAGAACAGCAAAGATTGCTGCCTGTTTATTCCTCTGGAAGCATCATCCCAGAGGGTCACCTGCCAGATATCAGCTGAAGCTCTCCAGTATGGGGTGTCTGTCAACCTCTGCTAGGAAGTGTTTTGCAGTCAGGAGGCATGAGTATCAGGTACCCACTTGAGAAGGTTGTCTGTCCCTTAACAGAGTTTGAGTGCTGTGCTGGGAGATCCACTGCTCTCTTCAGAGCTGGCAAGCAAGAATGTTTAAGTCTGCTGAAGCTGAACTCAGAGCCACCCATTTCCCCAGGTGTTCTCTCCCCGGAGATGGGAGTTTGATCTATAAGCTCCTAACTGGACCTGCTGCCTTTCTCTCAGAGATGCCCTGCCCAGAGAGGAGGAATCTAGAGAGGCAGTTTGGCTACAGCAGGTTTTCTGAGCTGTGGTGGGCTCCACACAGTTTGGACTTCCAGGTGGCTTTATTTACACTGTGAGGGGAAAACTGCTTACTCAAACCTCATTAATGGAAGATTCCCTTCTCCCCACCAAGATCCAGAATCCTAGGTTGACTTAAGCAGCTGTTCTGGCAGCGAGAATTTCAAGCCAGTGGATCTTAGCTTGCTGGGCTCCATGGGGATGCTATCTGCTGAGCTAGATCACTTGGCTTCCTGGCTTCAGTCCCTTTTCCAGGGAAGTGAATGGTTCTCTCGGTGGTGTTCCAGGCACCACTGGGGTGTGAAAACAAAATCGTGCAGCTAGCTCGGTGTCTGCCCAAATGGTTGCCCAGTTTTGTTCAAGAAACCCAGGGCCCTGGCTGTATATGCACCAGGGGAAATCTCCTGGTCCGCAGGTTGCAAAGACCATGGGAAAAGCATGGTATCTGGGAAGGAATGCACTGTTCCTTACAGGACAATCCCTCACGGCTTCCCTTGGCTAGGGGAGGGAGTTCCCTGACCCCTTGCACTTCCCAGGTGAGGTGACAGTCCACCCTGTTTTGGCTTATCATCCATGGGCTGCACCCACTGTATAATCAGTCCCAGTGATATGAGTTGGGTACCTTAGTTGGAAATGCAGATATCACCCTTCTTTTGTCTCAATCTTGCTGAGAGCTGCAGACCAGAGCTGTTCCTATTCAGCCATCTTGCCAGCCACCCTCCCCTTATATTATATTCTAATCCAAAAGATATTATACTGTAAGATTAAAGACAATCATCAATGGTCAGACACTATATGAAGCCAAGTCTACAGAGATATACAAGAATCAAACGTAAAATAATGTCACTCTGAATCACTATGGAGAACTGAAATAGGACTTTTGAACCTTTTTTTGTGGATAAGGTAATAAATAGAGGTAAGAACATAGCTTTTTACAAATGGAAATAACTAATTTTAAAATTGTGTTTAATTCTAATGAGTTTCTTAACTCTATTTTAAAAGGTGAGTCTGAATGTCTATTCTTTTAAAGTCCACGTTGACTACAATTGTTTCCCAAGGCAGAGACAATCCTGGGTTGTTTCTGCCTATTTTTTCATGGTTTAATTCATAAGCAATCTGGCATTAAAAGAAGTTGATATAAACCAAACATTTTTAGGGACAACACTAACCATTTGGGAAAATGGTGATATTATACTGTAAAATAACTGTATCATTCTCATTAATTTATTTCTGTCTGCCTACTCTTTAATCGGATATGTGTTACCCATATAAAAAAATTGTCCCATTAATTCATAAGAGATATATATTTGTAGTTTTCAATGCATGATATCTGTTTAAACTCTCAATTAGACTCCCTACTACATATAATTTCTTAAAAATTGGCTACTTCTTTTAAAATATTTTATTTATTTTAAAAGAATATTTTCTTATTTAAGCAGCATGCTGCTAGATGTATTACATAAACTTTCAAAAAAATAACGATATGTATTTTACTTAGGCTTGATGCGATTTATTAATTAGAAAAGTTAATTATGACTCATAAAGATAACTTGTAATTCAAGATTTTACATTATTTGCTTTGTCTCTTTTTAAAAGCCCAATATTTTTTTATCAATAAATTAATTCCTATAGATACGGCTTATAAGTTGCAGCATTCTCAGGAGAGTAGATTAATTGTCTGTAATAAAATATAATGAAATGTAAAATATACCTGATAATATTAAAATGCATAATAAATTTTAAGAAGTGATAAAATTAAATCATAATAGCATTGGGAAGGAAGCAGTATTATCTAGTTGTTATTCAAAAACTATCATTTGTGACTTGATCAAAATTCAGTCACATATAAAATTGAAGCTATTTGACCATATTAATAACATCCAAAGTAATATTTAGTTGTAGTATTATATACTACTAAGTAGATAAATTAAACCTTATGCATGATTGTTTTTTGTCCTAATACTGTGTAATGTCAACTTCTCCTGTGATTTTTCCTTTATGATTTAAACAATTCATTTGAATTATAAGAAAATTTTTAAAAAATGAACAGACACAGGAGAAGATCAAATTTAATATATATTCATCTGTAGAACTACTCCCTTTTGGTTTCCTCTAAGGTTTTTATAAACAGTTAATATCCTCAAATCAAAAACAATAACAATCCTTCATATTTCCATAATATTTTGACTTTTTACAGGATGTTTACCTATATTTTATCCTCGCAAAAATATTGTGAGAAAGAAATAATAGCATTTTCTTTATTTAATAGGCATATTAAGGAATTAAACAGTTTAATGGCTTGTTTCCAGTGACATAGTTAATTAAAAAAAAAAATCTAGAACCCACATATTTTCATGTTCTATCACTTGGTACTTTTCACTGTATCATTACCCAGACTTGACTGTTGATAATGTGATGATAATTACAATATCTAAATTAGTCAAGACGGAGTATACTATGCTATGTAACAACAACCTCCAAATCTCAGTGCTTTCAAAATATAAATTTACTTCTCATTCATCCTACATATCCAATATGGATTGTCAGGGGCCTCTGCTTCTTATTCAGTTATTTACTGACCAGATTGGCAGAGGTTCTACCATCTTATAACTGTACCATCTGAAATACATGGCCTGCATGATCAACAGGTAGAAGAGCAGAAGAACATGAATAATTCACATGCACTATTACTGGATTTGGGTCCAGGAGTAATACACATCATTTTCAGTTAAAACCTATGGGCCAGAACTTGTAGTACAACATAGCCTTATCTAACTACAAAAAGGCTAGGAAATGTAGAGAAGCACATTGATTTTTTTGATAGGCTGTAAAATGTCTCTGCCATGATAGCTAATATTTATTGAATTTATTTATATGTGTTAGGTGAGATAAGAATGTTGTGTTATTGCCTTATTTAATCCTTATCATAGTCCTGTACTATAAATATGACCATTGTACCAATGAGAGAACTGAGTTTTAGAGTGCCAATGTGTACAAGGTAACAAGGAACATAAATGGCAGAGCTAGGATTTAAACTCACATCCTGACTCTTTGTTTGGCCTTTTATTCTAGAGTTAAAAACATGCAAATCCATTTCATGGCTTCTCATCTTGTGATTCTTTTTTATTTATTTATTTATTGCATTTTAGGTTTTGGGGTACATGTGAAGAACATGCAAGATTGTTGCATAGGTATACACGTGGCAGTGTGAGATTTGCTGCCTTCCTCCCCATCGCCTACATCTGGCATCTCTCCCCTTGCTATCTCTCCCCAGCTCCCCACCTCCCATCGTCCCTCCACTATTTCCCCCTAACTGACCCCAGTGTGTAGTGTTCCCCTCCCTGTGTCCATGTGTTCTCATTGTTCAACACTCGCCTTTGTTAATGTGAGTCATAGTTTTTACCTATTCTCCCCAACACTTGACTCTTATTTTCACTTCTACTTTTATTCTATTTATTTGCAATATATTGAGTAAAAGAAGGTAGATAAATGAATTATAAAGAAACCCCTTTTGTGTTATATTACTCCCTTTCTCACAGTAGTACTCTGTCTTCTACAGTAGGCAATAGAAACCAGTTAACAAGGATATTTAATTGCTTGAGTCTACTTCCTGTTGCTTCAGCACATAGCAGTCATCCTCCTTATTGAGGCTTGTTTAAATATAAAAATGTCTATTATCTGCATTGCATCCTCTTTGTAAGAAGGTTCCAATTATATTCATAATGATAATTCAGAATATAACTGTTGTATGATGTCATTTTGTAACTGCTTACAACTAAGTTCACCTCTAAACTATACTTGCAATTAAAAATAAGTAAACTCTCATATATATATGTATATGCATATACATATACATATATATGGAAAGAGAGAGAGAATGATAGTTTTGCAGAAAAAAGAGCTAAAATGAACATTTTTAGATATTCCTGTTATCACAACATCCAATTACCAGAAATTTACACATCATTTCTAAATATTTCTGAGTGTTTTTATTAATTGAGATTTAAAACTTATGAGACTGGCTGATGCAGAAAATATTGGCTTTATAAGTACATTTTATTAAATAGTATAAACAATATTTTACTAATACTATGGTTGGAATGTATCCTCTCCAAAATTAAAGTAATAAAACATAATAGCAAATTTGATAGTATTAAGAGGTGTGGCTTTTAAGAGGTTATTAGGTCATGAGGGGTCCTTTTCTTGTGAATGAGATTAAAGCTATTATGAAAGAGGCTTCCTGGAGAGTTCAGCTTCTTTCCTCTCTGCCTTACACCATGTAAAGACATAGAATTCCTCCGTCTTGAAGATGCAACAACAAAATGCTATTTTCGAAGTCGACAGCAACCTTTGTCAGATAACTGAACCTGCTAGTGCCTTGATTTTACACTTCTCAGCCTCCAGAACCGAGAAAAATAAATTTATGTTCTTTATAAATTACCCAGTCTCAAGTAATTTGTTGCAGCAACACAAATGAACTAAGACAACTAGTATCCCATAGACTCATTTAATTCAGGGGTTAAAGTGAACTTCCTTATTACACCAATGGGGAAATTGGAGCCTATGAGAAGTTATTTATTTATAATCGGGTAAATAGCTAGGCCTCCTGATTCTCTAAGCTAATTTAAAATAATATGAAAAGAAAGCTTATGCACAGCAAAGCAAACAATTAACAGAGTGAAAAAAACAACCTGCAGAATGGGAAAAATATGCTCAAACTGTGCAGTCAGCAAGGAACCAATAGCCAGAATACACAAGAAACTTGAAGAACCCAACAGCAAGAAAACAAATAGTCCCATTAAAAACCGGGCAAAAATCTGAATAGACATTTCTAAAATGAAGACATACAAATGGTCAACAAGCACATGAGCAAAAAGGCTTAATATTGCAAACCATCATGAAAATGCAAATCAAAACCACAGTGAAATATTATCCCATCCTGGTTAGAATTACTATTAATAAAAAGACAAAAGATAACAGATGCTGTCCCGCATGCAGGGAAAAGTAAATCATGCACCGTTGGTGGGAATGTAAATTAGTATAGCCATTGTGGAAAACAATATAAGGGTTTCTCAATAAATAAATAGTGATACTATATGATCCAACAATCTCACTACTAGGTATTTATCCAAAAAAATGAAATCAGTATATGAAAGAGATATCTGGACCTTCATGTTTATTGCAGCAGAATTGCCAATAGCCAAGATATGGAATCAACTAAGTTCCCATCAACAGAAGAATAGATAGAGAAAAGTGGTACATATATATACAATGGAATAGTATTTGGCAATAAAAGTAAATGAGATCATGTCATTTTCAGCAACATAAATGAAACTAAAGGTCATTATGTTAAGCAAAATAAATCAGACATAGAAAGACAAATATCTTATGTTGCTACTCATATGTGGGAGCTAAAATAGTTGATAGCATAAAGAGTAGACTGATGGTCACTAGAGGCTGAGAAGCTGAATGAGGGTTAGGAGGGGAATGAAGAAGAGTTGAATAATGGATACAAATATACAGTTAGCTAGAAGAAATAACTTCTAGTGTTCAATAGCACAGTAGGATGACTGTAGCTAACAATATATTGTATATTTTTAAATAGCTAGTAAAGATGTGAAATGTTTCCATTGTAAAGAAATAAATGTTTTAGGTGGTAAATATCCTGAATACCCTGATTTGATCCTTACACATTGTATACATATATCAAAATATCACATGTATCACATAAATATGTACAATTATTATGTATCAATAAAAAACTTTAAAAATAAAATAATAGTAATGTTTACATAATTTTACTTCTAAAAAGTTAAAATCAAAGTCTCTTAAAATAGTATAAATGCTATTATTAGGTAAGCTAACACTATTCCATTATGTATTTGCAAAACTTATCCTAGGATAATTACATTGGAATTTTGTCATTAAGTACCAGAAAATAGCTAAGAATATACTCAAAACAGGTACAGAAAGAAAACAGATATAGAAACATGTCTAGACTCTCAGCATTACTAACATGTTAACTGAGATGCTATAGCAATTTTTAGGTATCCTCATGCCATTTGACTTATACAATGAACATGGATCATATTTTTTTTAAAGAACAGTTTTTTTATTGCATTTTAGGTTTTGGGGTACATGTGAAAAACATGCAAGATTGTTGCATAGGTACACACATGGCAATGTGATTTGCTGCCTTCTTCCCATCACCTATATCTGGCATTTCTCCTCATACTATCTCTCCCCTAAAAAGAACAGTTTTACAATTTTTTTCAATACAATAGTAGATTACATTTGTTTAAAATATTTTAACAGCTGATCTCAATGTACTTTTCAGATTTTAAAGGGTAAAAAATGAGAAATTTTATGCAAAGCCAAAACAGAGGTTTTGATGCATTAAAATAACAATCAGGGCATTTAAGATGTGTCACTCTGTTATGACAGAGCACCGAATTGTTGCCTCAGTTGTATGTATTGGGCAAACAGAAAGTAACCTTACCAAGATTAATTTATTTTTTGATATTCTAAATGGAGATGGAAATACCTGCCCTGTCACAAGTTTATTGTATGAATAACATAATTAAATGTATAGGAAAGCTCCTGAGAAAATAAAAATTGCTCCAGAAACTTAAGGTATGACTTTGTATGTTAACATATAAACTAATATTCCCTGCATATGCATCATTTTATATATATATATATATATATATATATATATATATATCAAAAAAATGTCTTACTTAAATAACTCATTATTTTGTTCACTTCATAGAAGGCAGAAAAAAGGCCAAGAAGTTAGGTTACTTGTGTTAAATTCTATAGCAAACAAAGGACTAATTTGATGAGTTACTATTTTTCTAGGTACCTTCTATATACCAGGCACTACATTAAGTAATTTACAGATATGTTACTTCTTCATCGTTGGTCTAACTTTGAGAAGTAGGTGTTTTTTCCTCCATTATACAAGTGAAGAGAGGGAAGACCAAGGAAGTTCAATAAATTGCTCAAAGTCACACAGCTGGTATGTAAGTAGCAGAGCCAGGATTCATATCCAAGTTTATCAGACTCCAAAGCGCTTTCCTTTATTTTGTGCTGTATTTTAGAGATTATATTCATCTGCCTGGGTAATGATTAATTTCTTTTGGCATGGGTACATGTTTTCCAGACATTGAAGTTACATAGACTAGCAAAGCTTATTTTTTTTTTCTCACTTGATTTCTCTAACAAAAGAAATGGCTCTCTTCTGATATCTGTTTTGTTGACCTTGTGTCTCTTTGCTAAAAATCTTTTCTCTAACTTGCTCTTTCTGTAAGAATGAAATGTTTCTGATTGAATATATCATACCACAGAAATTTGGGGCCTTTTTGAATTTAAAGTGTTTACAAGGATAGCCTTTTCCCCTGGAGTTGATTATCTCATTGACAGCAGCCAATATCCTCATGCATAGAAATGTATTTACTTATAGGCACATAAGTAATTCATTTATAAAATTGAATTATCTCACCAGAAAGATTGCTTCTTTTGATTGTGTAGCTGTCCTTATGAAACGGACTTACAATTGATAAAAACCAGATGGAAAGGGAAAACAGTCCATTTCATTGCTCTTTAAATGTTTAAGTTTATTAACCCTTGCACTTCATATTTTTTTAAGTTCAGTGGTAATGTGGAAGTGTGGTAGTGTGGAAGCAATTTGTTGTTGACTTTTAATATGCAAAATAGGCAGTATGCTTGTAACGTGCTATAACAAAGAAAAGAGTTTGGGCTTTAGAAGAGTTTCATGGAAAACATTTACAGCTCATCTTTAAACTCTTGTGTATTGTTAATTTTTTCTCATTTATTTGTTTACTCAAAATTGTTTTAATGTGTATAATGTATGTGATAATGTCTCTCATATGAGTAAGTGCTGGTTCTTAGAATCTCCAAAGAAATTTCCTATATTAACACATATTCTGTGTGTTATTGGTGTGGGTGCAACACATAAACATACTTCTTAATAAAACATTTGTCATGTTCTTAAATAAATTTAATGCCAGGTAATATTGTAAACACTTTCATAAATTGTATCTTTATCTTCATGGCAACATTCTGAGGTATGTACTATTTATTTTCAATACTCTCACTCTTCAGATGGAGGAAGCTGACTCTTAGAGAGTTTACATAACTTTTTTATGGTCACAAAACTGGGAAGCAGTAAAACCAGGACTTGAATCCAGAAAATGCGGCTTCAGAGTCTATACTCTGAACTATTACAATATATTGATTCTTTGTTTCTTTAGAAACTAGTAGAGCATGATGTTATGTTAAGCACCATACAAAAAAAGCAAGCAATTCCTTTTTATTTTTAATAATGGCACCACAATTCTCCCACTCTCCCTAGAACAAAACAACAATGTCACCTTATACATCCTTTCCTCTAACTTCCTACATAAAATCACTCATGAATATCCACAAGTTCTACCTCTGCAAAGTCTAATTCCATTATCTCTGCCACCATACCAGTCCAATCCCTAATGTCTTATCATCCCTAGACTATTAGTACTTCTCTCTGTCCAGTTATCTCCTAGTCCAAATTATGCTACATATCACTACTTGAGATATCTCAAGGTAGACTTAAAACTATATGACTGTTCATAAAGTTTCTGAAATCTTTAGTAATTAACTTCAAACTACTCAATGTGAAAGTCAAGGTGCTCAATAATCTGACCCAGTGAGCCTTTCTATGCTTATTTCTTAGCTTTTATTCACATATGCTATGTTCCAACCTAAAAACAAACAAACAAACAAACAAACAAAAACAAAAACAAAAACAAAAACAAAACTATTCCAACAAATTCTCTAAGCACAGGTTTTAATTTCATTTCTGTCTTTATTCCTTTGTTCAATAGTGTTCCTTCTGCCTATAATTACCTTCCATGTCACTTCTGCCTATTGATTTTCTACTCAGTCTTTAAAAGCATATTGCAAATTTTACTTTATCTGTGATTTGGTTTCTACTTCCTACATTTAAAATTTTGATTTATCTCTTGAGTTGAATACTCATCAGAACCTTCCTTTCACTCTCTTCATATTATGGCTACTGGTATAATTATTTGTGCTCTGCCTTTAACTTCCTGTCTAGAAGGTAGGCTTCTTAAGGTCAAAAGAGATGATTTTCTAATCTTTGTATTCTACAGAGAGCCAAATTCCTTAGACTTTTAAAGTACTTGATATTTATTGAAATGCCTAGAAATGATCTTTAACATATTCTAGGGATTTAAAGTCTCTGCATCAAATAAATTATGATTTTATATTCTAAATCAGTAAAAAAAGTAATTTAAGCTTAAGATATAAGTATTCCTGAGAACAAATTATTAAGATTTAGAGTAGCAAATGATACCCCAGCATAATGTAAGTCAAATTAAAAGTAATCTTTTTGTTATTATAGGACTTCTGGGAAATACTGCCTATCTGCCTGCCCGCCGAAATGGTATGAGTTCAAGTTTAAATCCCAGGGTAATTATATTGCTCTACCAACAAAGAATTGGCTCTGCCTTTCATCAAAAATGTAAAAGTATCACTGATGTATACTTGAGTTCACCAAAGCTTATGCCTGATATAAGATAGGAAGGTTAATTTTCTCCCCATCCAAGAAAGCATATATCCTCCAAGTCCAAAGGGCAATAGAAACTGATACAAACTTAAATTCCAGCTGAAAAGTTGAGGAAATTAGCTAGAAAGGCAGTGATATTATAATCTATAGATCTATGATATAGACTTAGATTATTACAAACAAGTCGTCTGAGCCTGAGTCTCCTTTGTTTTCACAAAATGACAGGGATTTGATTAAAAAGGGTTTTTTTCCTACATTCTGAGTCAAATTGTATACATTGTATACATGAGTCAAATTGTCATTTATTGATGCCCAGAAAGAGGAGACACATAGATGCAAATTATTTCTGGGAAGGGTTTCCAAAGCATTTATAATAGAAGTAGCTAATGCTTACTATAGACAGGTATTTTTGTAACTGCTTTACATATCTCCCTCAGTAGTCACTAAAACCCTATGAGATCATTAGCATTAAAATCATACCCATTTACAGATGAGAAAACTAAAGTGTATATATATACACTTTAATAATAGCCATGCTATTATTGGTATATTGATATTTATGGTGCATTTGACAAGTTATATATATATATAACTTGTATATTTATATATATATAAAACGTGTATATATATATGTGACAAGATATATATATATATATATATATATATATATATATATAACTGAGGTATATTGATATTTATGGTGCCTATGACAATTTTATATATATATAACTTGTCATATATATATGTTTTATATATATAAATATGTATATATTTATATATAAATATATATATATATAAAACTTGTCAAAGGCACCATAAATATCAATATACCTCAGAGATATTGTAGGTTCCCCAGTTCCAGACCACCAAGCAATAAAGTGAATATTGCAATGAAGTGAGTCACATATTTTTTAAATTTCCCAATGCATATAAAAGTTAAGCTTACACAATACTATAGCCTATTGTGTACAAGAGCATTACATCTAAAAAAAAAGTACATACTTTAAATTTAACATACTTTATTTCTTAAAAATGCCAATGACCATCAGATCCTTCAGCAAATCATAATCCATTTGCTGTTAGAAGGTCTTGCCTAAATGTTGACTGCTGCTGACTGATCAGGATTGTGTGCCTGTGGCAACCTTTTAAAATAAGACAACACTTGCCACAAAAAAAATAAAATACATGGAAATACAGCTGACTCGAAAGGTGAAATGTCACTACAAAGAGAACTACAAAACACTGCTCAAAGAGATCAGAGACTAGACAAAAAAAAAATAAATAAATGGAAAAACATTCCATGTTCATAGATCAGAAAAATCAAATTGTTAAAATGGCCGTACTATGCAAAACATGTATAGATTCAATGCTATTCTTATTAAGCAATCATTGAGATTCTTCACAAAACTAGAAGGAACAATGGTAAATTCATGTAGAACCAAAAAGAGCTTGAATAGCATTGCAATTCTAAGCAAAAAGAACAGAGCTGGAGGCATTACACTACCAGACTTAATACCTGAATGATGAAATAATTTGTACAACAAATCCCCACGACACATTTATCTAAGTAACAAACCTGCCTATTTACGTCTGAACTTAAAAGTGAAAAATAAAATAAAATAAAATATTCTGCATCTATTGACTTCTTTCCATGAAATATTTTTTTGTAGTAAGTGATGCTGCTTGATAGTATTTTACCTATAGTAGAATTTCTTTCATGGTTGAAGCCAATCTTCTCAAATTCTACTACTGCTTTATTAACTAAAGCTATATAATATTCTAAACTCTTTGTTGCAGTTTAAACAATGTTCATAACATCTTCATCAGGAATAGATCCCATCCCAAGAAATTACTTTATTTGCTCATCCATATTAAGCAACTTCTCATCTACTCAGTTTTCTCATGAGATGGCAGTAATTTAGGCATATCTTTGAGTTCCACTTCTAATTCTAGTTATCTTGTTATTTCCACTATATCTGCCAGTACTTCCTTCACTGAAGTGTTGAAACTTCAAAGTCATCAATGTGGGTTGAAATAAACTTCTCAAATTCCTGTTAGCATTGATATTTTGACCTCCTTTCATGAGTGATAAATGGTCTTAATGTCAGTTAAAATAGTGACTCCTTTCCAGTAGGTTTCCCTTTACTTGCTCAGATACCTCAGAAGAAGTGAGTATTTTCATTCCATTTATAACTTGGCTTTTTGGTGTAAGAAGCCTACCTTCTAGCCTGTCTTATTTTTTGACATGCTCTCCTCATTTAGCTTAATTATTTCTAGCTTTTGATGTAAAGTGAGAGACAAGCAAGTCTTTCCTCACTTGAACACTTGGAGGCTGTTGTGCAGATATTAAGTGGCACAATTTTATATTGTCATGTCTCAGAGAGTAGAGGTCTGAGGAGAGGAAGAGAACTAAAGAAACAGCTGGTTGGTGAAGCAGTTGGAAAAGACATAGCATTTACTGATTAAGTTTGCCACCTTATATAGGTGTGTATCACGGTGCCTCAAAACAATTACAATAGTAACATCAGAGATCACTGATCACAGATCACTATGACAAATATAATAATGATGAAATTAAAATTTTGAAATATTGTGAGAATTACCAAAATGTGACACAGGTATAGGAAGTGAGCATATGCTCCCAGAAAAAAATGGCACTGATACACCTGATTGAGACAGAGTCATCACACACCTACAATTTGTTAAAAAAAAAAAAAAATGCAATATCTGTGAACTGCAATAATGCAGAGCATAATAAAACAAGGTGTGTTTTACAAAACTTTATTAAGTTTTGTAAAACTAGAATAGATAGATAGATAGATAGATAGATAGATAGATAGATAATACATAGATACACAGATATTGTTCTTTTCTAGAATGTAAGTTCCACAAGCCCAGAAACTTTGACTTCTTCACAGCTGCATCCACAGTGCATAAAATGTTACTAGACACCTCATAAGTAGTAACAATTGTTGTTGAATAAATTGATGAACCCATAAACACATGCTTGTAGACACTACATGTGTGTTTAGAGAAAGTAATTGATACTTTTCTGTTGAGAAAAATATTCTCTGTGATAACAATTATTTGACTGCACAGGCAGACCTGACATTTGTAGAGAGAAATAATGTAAAGAAGAAGGGGAATTGGCTAAACCTCATGACTAAAATTATCTTTCACATCTTCTAAAATGGGACCAGGAATTTTTCCAGGTAAAATTTATTTCATTTTTGTCTTGAAGGCTTTTTACCTTCCATAGACTCAGTACCTATTATTGAAAACAAGATCTTTTGAGGAATAGGGAATAAGATAGATGCATGTCAGTAAAGAATAGGAGGCTAAGAAAGGAGATTAGAAGAAACTAAATATAAAAATAGCCATCCCCCAAATAGAAAGCCATCTGAGAAAAGCCATATCTTTTTCTGCCCTCGTTAGAGTAGCTTATACTTATCACCATAGAGCAATCACTGAAGAAGTAGCTATTAGTCATTGAAATGATTTGGCTTTGTGTTCCCACCCAAATTCCACCTTGAATTGTAATCCTAGGTGTTAAGAGAGAGACCTGGTGGGAGTCAATTGGATCATGGGAGCAGATTCCCCCATGCCATTCTCATAATAGTGAGCTCTCATGAGATCTAATGATTTTATAAGGCACTCTTTCCCTTAACTTCGTCTCTCTTCTGATGCCATGAAAGATGTGATTGTAAGTTTCCTGAGGCCTCCCCAGTCATGCAGAACTATGAGGCAAATAAATTTATTCCATTTATAAATTTCTAAGTTTTAGGTATTTCTTAATAGCATGTGAAAATGGACTACTACAGTAAATTGGTACTGGGAGTGGGGCACTGCTATAAAGATAACCTGAAAATGTGGAAGTGACTTTGGAACTAGGTAACAGGCAGGAGTTGGAACAGTTTGTAGGGCTCAGAAGAAGAAATAAATATGGGGGAAAGTTTGCAGCTTCTTAGAGAATTGTTTAATGGTTTGGACCAAAATGCTGATAAGGATGTAGACAATGTGTCCAGTCTAAGGCAGTCTCAAATGGAGATGAGAAACTTATTGGCAATTGGAGCCAAGGTCACTCCTGCTATGCTTTGACACAGGCTGGTAGCATTTTGCCATTGCCCTTGAAAGTTCAAAGTTCTGTGAAACTATGAACTTGAGAGAGGTGATCTGAAATTAGAACTTATGTTCAAATGGGAAGCAAAGCATAAACGTTTGAAAAATTTGCACTTTGACCATGTGGTAGAATAAAACATGTTCTGGATAAGAATTCAAGTCTGCCGCAGAAATTTGAATAAGTAATGAGGAGCCAAATGTTAATAACTAAGACAATGGGGAAAATGTCTGTAAGACATGACAGAGATCTTCCAAGCAGCCCCTCCCATAACAGGCCCAGAGACCTAGAAGGAAATAATGGTTCTGAGGGCTGGGCCCAGGGTCCTGCTTCTGATCTTTGCAGCCTCAGGACTTGGTGCTCTGTGACCCAGCTGCGCCAGCTACAGTCATGGCTAATAGGGGCAAAGGTACAGCTCAGGCCATTTGCATTAGCGGGTGCAAGCCCCAAGCCTTGGCAGCTTCCATCTGGTGCTGGGCCTGCAGGTTTTCAAAGATAATAATTAAGGTTTGGGAACTTCTTCTTATTTCATAGAATGTATGGAAACACCTGGATGTCCAAGCAGAAGTCTACTGCAAGGGTGGAGCTCAGAGAGAACTTCTGCTAGGTAAATAAGGGAGAAAAATGTGGGGTTGCCTACTGGAGCTGAGAAGAGGGTCATCATCCTCCAGACCCCAGAATAATAGATCTACCAACAGCTTGCATAATGCGTCTAGAAAAGCCACAGACACTTAATGCCAGCCATGAAAGCAGCTAGGGGTGGTTGTGGGTAGATGGACTATTCCCTGCAAAGCCACAGGGGTGGAGCTTCCAATGGTTATGGGAACAGATCCCTTGCATCAGTGTGCCCTGGATGTTAGACATGGTCAAAGGAGATCATTTTGGAGCTTTGACATTTAATGACTGCCCTGCTGGATTCTGGACTTGCATGGAGCCTGTAGCCACTTTGTTTTGGCCAATTTCTCCCATTTGGAACAGTAGCATTTATCCAATGTCTATACTCCAACTGTATCTTATAAGTAACTTATTTGTTTTTTCATTTTACAGACTCTGCCTTTATTTTCAAAGGCAGAAGGGACTTGCCTTGTGTAAGATGAGATTTTGGACTTGGACTTTTGAGTTAATGCTCAAATGAGTTAAGATTTTTGGGGACTGTTGGAAAGGCATGATTAGTTTTGAAATCTGAAAGGGACATGAGTTTTGACAGGTGCCAGGGTCAGAATGGTATGGTTAGGCTCCCCACCTAAACCTCATCCCAAATTTTAATCCCCAGGTGTTGAGGGGGGGGATCTCATGGGAGGTGATTGTACCATGGAGACAATTTCCCCCATTCTTTTCTCATGATAATGAGTGAGTTCTTAGGAGATCTAACTGTTTTATAAAGTGTTCTTCCCACTTCACTTCTTCTGTCTCCTGCCACCATGTAAGATGTGCCTACTTCCCGTTCTCCCATGATTGTAAGTTTCCTGCTCTGCCCAGCCATGCAGAACTGTGAGTCAATTAAACCTCCTTCCTATATAAATTATCTTGGGTGTTTCTTTATAGCAGTGTAAAAATGGACTAATATTGTCAGTGTGATTGTTTCCACATGATTTTGTAACTGAAGAAGTAGTTTCAAATAGTACTACTTGCTTGAATTTCCATGTAAACTTGATCTAGAGTGAATTTTTAAAAAAATAATTTAGAATACATTTAAGTATAAATGTTATCATTTATTTTCATATTAATATTTATAAATTTAATTAATATTATATTTTCAGCAAGATTAAATTTTTAAGTGTCAGAATATTCATACAAATGGAAGAGTACAAGAGTTATTCTCTAAATAAATTCTTAAGGCATAAGTTACCAAAAACTATGACTAAAATAGAAAATTAAATTTCTAAAGCAGTCAGATATTTAATAATATTTGAGACAACAGACACTGAATCTTGGCACATTTTTACAAGTGACTTAAGACAGAGTTTCCTTTGTTTCATTTCCACATGGAACCTGATACCAGATGTCAAAAAACTAAATTAAATAGCTATATTATGTTTATAGACTGTTTTACAAATCACAAAGTGCTTTCATGTATATTGACTAATTTAATTTAAAATGCCATAAATTGCTGAAACAGCAAAATGCAGAGTCTAAATTTTCACTCACTGATGTCCTTAATGCCAAACATTTAAAAAATGGTTTCCAACTCCAATGTTCTAAAAAAAAAAGTTTGGATATAATATTTTTACAACTATATACATGTTATATTAATATCGCTAAAGAAATTTAGCAGTATAACACAAATATAAAGAGAATAGACACTTGTTTTACTGTTTGATTGTTGAGGTAAGTGTAAATTCCAGTAAGATGATCCAAGATAAAGAAGGAAATGAAATACAAAAAAAAAATCATGTGGCCATATTGAAGCCTGTAGGAAAACAGATCAGAGTCTACAAACAACAAACATAGTCAGGAAATTAAAAATTATTTTGTATGCAGGATTTCAACAACTACTAGATATATGACAAAATTTTCATTTATATTTGTAAAATAGATAATGATTATTTTTTAAATTCAGGAATATAAATGTAATATAAAATATTTTTATATACACATTTCTGTATTCCACTTTCTCATCAGACTGCCTAAGCTATTGTAACATAGAGGCAAAATCTGAAAACACATTAAGATGATCTCTAAGAGGATAAAGACAGAATGGACACAATGATCTCTAAGGGTATCAAGAAAGAATGGGCACAAAACTCTTGAATTTTATTTCACATACAAAATAAGTATGAAATAGCACTCAAGTCAGAGAATTTGTGCTTAGATTTGTGCAAAAAATAGAGTGTTTTATTACATTGATCTACCTTCCACTAATAAAAATTTGTGCAACTTAATAGTATCAAGTAGCAGTTTAGAGACAAAGAAGTGCTATCTGATGTGAGTATTGAGAAGTGACAGGAAAGAAGATATTAGCACAAGGAGGATAGTTAATTATAGAGCATTCTAGAAATATTTAATGAAAATTTAAATGAACCCTACATATTTGGGCCCTAAAGTCAGTATATAGATACAGATATATAGATAAATATATCAGTATGTCCTTCTAGAAAGTGTATGCTGCAGGATAGTTGCAGGAACTAGAGCCTAGTTTATCTAGGGAGAGAGAAGTAACCTCATATAGAAGAGCCATGAATAGAAAGGGAGAAAAGAGAGATAATATTCTAGGTGTATATGGTAGTGGACATTGGAAGCATTTTTGTCTTGTGCTCTGTGTTCTGGTTTGAGTCTTGTACTAAATTTTCAGGTCATTTAGAGTGAGAAACAAAAATAAAATTATAAGATTCCAACTGAGTGAATGAACCCTCCCTTGACCAAAATAATGCCAGATAAACCTTGGAAGCTGAGTATACAACCATGACAGGATGAGAGATCAGACATGCCTTGTTATATCCCCTTCCTTTGCTACCACTCATTAGACTTTCTTTTCTTATGGGCTAAACAGAAACCAGCCATCCCAAAAGACTATTAGTTTACTTCTGAGGTACAAAACAAAAATAAGATGAGATTAAACGCCCCATTACCCATTCCTAGTACTTCTGCTTCCTCTATTCTCTTTTCCTTCACATTTTTACCTTTTCTTACATAAAATATAAATTTACTGGACACCAATTGAAGTCTCAAAAGTATGTAATTATTTCTCTCACTGCCACCCTGCCTTTTATTAAAAAATGTATAAATACTAAAGCTCATGAGAACCTCTTTGGTAAATACAGTTATAGATGCTTCTCTGACTCACATGTTTTTAGATGTACCCTCAAGCTGGCTCAGCGAGCCTCAATAATTTGAGACATGCCTCAATCACTCATTTTGGTTGTCATTCTGATAACCATGAAGGGATCTCAGAGAAGTTATTAGCCCCTGTGACCTGGAGAGATTCACCTATTAGTGCCAACAGGAGATTTTTTTCTGAGAAACTGTAGGAATTTTTAAGGCTGAAAGGCTGCTCTCTCCCAAGGTTCTCTGGTCTCCCAAAATTTTTGGTTTGAGATCAAAGGTTTATTTTGCCAGGAAACTCTTCTAAAAAAGCAGTTTGCTCACTTTTAATAAGGAAAGCATGTTTTCTCTATATTTGATGATTGAGAGCAGTCTTCAGTTTGGGCCCCATCTCTGGGTGAAGAGCTGGTTTGGGTTTCATCTTGGGATTTGGCAGCTGAAGTTCTAAGTTTATTGCGAGGTAGCTATAACCTCTCTTTATGTTCAGAGGTCTAAACAATACATAAGTTCGGTAATCACTTTTTCTGTTTTAGGTTTCAGTCTACCTTCTGTAAGATTTAACCAACTCTTGGCCCCCTCTAATGTCAACCTAAACTTCCACAGCTGAAGAAACTCAAGGTTCAATCATAGAAACAATGGCTAGTTAAGAGATGTCAATATTTACCTGAAAATATATATTTTTGACATTTTAAAGTGGCCCTGCCATACCCTCCTTTGTCCAGATCTAGGAGGGTTAGCTAAGGATCTTCATTCTGAAGACTCTCATGTATATACATTTAATATATTTAAATGCATTTTCTCCTATTAATCAATCTGCCTGATATCAATGATTATTCAGTTAGTCTTGAGGGGGCCAATAGCCTATGGCCATCATAGTATTGTGCAGCAAGCAGGGTAACAGAAGCAAAAAAAAATTTCAGAAACCTGACAAGCTTACAAAAGAATAAGACCTTCTTACTGGTCAGGCTCCCAGACTCTCTCTGTGCACTCCAGTGGAACAGATGATAAAAGTCACTGTTTGTTTTCTCTACAATGATTAATGAGAAGAAAGGGTATGTATGACTAGTGACTCTGTTGTATTTTTGGTACTTCACGGTATAAATGTTGATATTATTTCACCCCTTTCCTCTCAAAAGGAGTTTTCTTTTTGGTTGTGATTTTCCTTTGTTGTTGTCTTTCTGTATCAGTGTGTCATAAAGGGAGGTACTATAGGGTAGAAAATGAGCCTAGAACAGCTTAAAAGCCTGCTGTTCAAACTGGCCCTGAAGATTTGTCAGTTTTGTGGTTCTGATGAAACTGGTTTCTGTTAAAACTATTTTGCTGTGGGTCTCTGAAATAAAAACCAGGTGGCATTTTCCTCTCATCTTGTTTTATGTCCTTCAGTGTTTGGCTTGTGACTAAACGGGGGTATTCTCTTAGTCTCCACCATTGGAAGATGTAATTTTTGAGGTCACATTGGGTCCTTTTCCCTTTCATGGACAAATTCTGATTCTTTGTTTGTTTGTTTTTTATCTCTAGGAGCAAATGGACTTTTTGGTCTTTGTGTGTAGATGATTAGCTGAGAAGCTGAGATCCTAGGGAATGTGGCCAGATAGAAATGTGAGTTGTACCTGACTTGTAAGTACTTTTACAAATTTGAGCTGTCCTTGTGGGTGATTCTGGATCTTGTGAGGACTATTTTGCACCTCTTTGGAGATGCCTTATGCATCCTTGGTTTAGTCCTAATGTTAGAATGGGTAGTTAGGCAGACATGAGTGGGACAGGAGAGGGCATTCCCCCAGGAATGTCATGCAATCATCAGGTGATGGTCAGGCAGTTGTTAACCTTTCTTTCTTAAAATAATAATTGGTAGAAACCAGCACCAGGGAAAGGCAGTCTCCCAATAGATAGAAAACACCTGAGACCTGTAATCTGCAGCTTCTTGATTAACATATTAGGATTTGGGCAAATGGGCTTAAGCATGCACACAAAGGAACAAAATAACAGAGTTTAACTGGTATGTGACCTTCCCCCAGGACCACTCAACTGCTAAGTGAAAAAATATTTCAAATGAGCATGCAGGCAATTTCATTAACTACACTGTGCCTGTGTCTCCTCCCAAGTGCTGGCAGGCCAATGCACATGGGGACAGCGTGCCCCAAGAATAAATCAAGGGAGGGGACAGGCAAACCTCAAACCATGCCAATGTATAAGCCCCCAAGTAAAATACTAAATAGTGCACTTGGATAACTCATCACCCTTTTGGCCCTATTTCAAGTGTACTTTACTTCTTATTATTCCTGCTCAAAAATTGTAATAAAACCTTCACTCGAACTTAAACTAGCCTCGGTGTCTCATTTAGCCTCGGTCTCTCATTCTGCCTCATGTCTCTCATATGAAGTCTTTCCTCCGAGAGGGCAAGAATTAAGTTGCTGCAGATCCGTACAAATTCACCACTGCTAACATACTTTTGTGCCATGACTCAGATACATTCCCTAACAGTAAGACACCTCTATGCATTGCCTTCTTTGTATATGTTTTCCTTCTCTTTCACTTCCAGCTTACTTATAATGATTCCTCTTGACCACAGTGGCTCTGTATCCGTTGACTGATCTCTCAGCTCACCCTAATGGGTGGCTCATGGAGGTCAGGAGGACCTTGGAATCCACATCAAGTAGACCCAAAACACTAATAGCTTTCCTGGGGGCTCAAAAGAAAGACCTGCTCTTTTTTTTTAGTTACCACCCCTTTTGGACCAGGAAACATCCTTCCTTTGCCATTTGTAAACCTAAGCCCAAAGCCTTACAGAAGTTCTTCCTTCATGTCAAGAGGCCAAATAAACATTGCCCTCTCGAACTCAAGGGTTGCTCTGTTTTCAAGCATATGAAGGCTTTCTATGAGTATTTATCTCACTTCCTCACACTTCCTCCTGTAGTAAAGAAATTGTCTCATCTCATTAAGCGTTTGTTTTGCATGTTATCCCTGGAGAATGAGGAACCCCAAATACATATATATACATAGATATATATATTATTTTTTTTTAATTTCTCAAGTCACTTACACACCCTTCTCAATATGCATTAAGACCTTCAAGGTCATATTCGAAGGGAGAAAAGTTCAGCACCAAGTAGCTGAAAAACAAGCTTCTCATCTACTTAAAGAATATGGGAAATGGGATTACAAGAGAAGAGATGATAATTTTGTTGCTAGAATGCTCTGAGTGATAGTCACTGTGAGGTCATGGAGAAAGATATGGATGGGTCCAAAAAGCCTCAGGTGCAAGAGACAAAAGTACAAATAGGACAGAATTTAAAGCTTGTCCCAGGCTATAGGCACAGAACAGATTGCCATTAGAACAGAGATGAAGGCAAGATTAGGGGTACCCACTAAGGACAGTTTATTCTGGAACCCCAAGAAGAAATAGGGTGCCTACTGCTTACTCCCTTCTGTTCTCTAGTGGGTAATTGTGATGAAGTTAAAGTTACCTATAATCAGTTTATTTTGGAACCCTAAGGACTAATAGTAAATGCCCTCTTCAGGAAATAATAATAAGGAAATGAGAGGGGATGGCCTTTTTTCTCCTCTCTCCTTTTTCTTCTCTGTCCTCTCTTTGCAGATGGTTAATCATGTCTCCATACCGTAGGACACACCCCTTGCATACATCCTTAAAAATTGGGAAAAGTTTGAGCCTCAAACCCTAAAAGAGAAAAGGCTAATATATTTTTGTAACACAGTTAGGGTTGAATCCAATATCTGGGATCAGAAATCTTGGCTGGAAAATGGAAACATAATTTGAATATGATCTATTAACTAGATTTATTTTGCTGCCAGCAGGGAAAATGGATGTAAATACCCTATGTACAGGCCCTCATGGAACTAAGTTACAATCCTGACCTTTGTCATGTTTGTAAAATCAATCCAGTGATGATAGCAGTAATAGGCAGCCCCCTCTGGTGGTTCAGAAGACCTCATTATTGGGTTTACCCAGGGCTCAAACCAGGGAGGAACCAAAGGGCAAGCTTAGGTTAAACTCCACTGCCCCTTCTACCTCATTATATCCAAGTCTCCCAGTCCTAGAGGCTTCCCCTCCCTACACACGGCCATCCTCTGAACACCACTCCCTTAAGCTATGCCCCTATTGAGAGGTTAGTGGCCTCAGTGGACTCATTAGAGTCAACATTTCAGTTACTATGCAAGACCTGAGCCAAATTAAAATGAAACTAGGGAAGTGTATGGAGAATCCTGACAAATACCTTGAAGGGTTTTATTAATTTGGTTTAACATTTGAACTCATTTTGAGAGACCTCTCAGTAATTCTAGGGCAAACCCTGTCTAAAGGAGAATGTGAATCTATTACAGAGTCAGTACAACAATTTGAAAAGGTAATGCATATGACTGAGACTGGTGGCTACCTGTATGAGCCACTGAAGTTCCCCAGGTTGACCCCAACTGGGATTACAATATCCAAGCGGGTATATGGGCGGTACCACATGCTTAGCTCTATGGTAGAAGGAATGAAAGCTTAGCAGAGCAAAGCCTGGGAACTATAATAAATTGGCCTTTATAGATCAAAGTCCTGCTTCAAAACCCCACCACTTTCCAAGAGTGGCTACAAGAGGCCCTAGTGAAACATACTAACCAAGACTTAGAAATACTAGAAGGGCAATTGGTTCTAAAGAACCATTTCCTAACTCAGGCAACTCCAGATATTTGGAGGAAACTCTAAAAATGAGCACTGTCCCCAACACCGTGACATCCTCAAAATAGCTTCCTCAGTCTTTTACAACTGGGACCAGGAAGAAGAGAAAGGGCTCAGTAAAGAGGTAGAAGGAAAAGGTGCAGCTCCAACTATTAGCTGCTCTACAAGTTCACTAGCCCCCTCCAGATTGCCCCCAGAATACCCTCTCAGGTAACAACTATCAATGTGGGAAAACAGGCCACTGGAAAACAAATTGCCCTAATGGGACAGGTGTGGCTTGCCTTCTCTTCCATAAGCCTGGCTAATTGAAACAGGACTTCCTTGAGGGCAGAAGGGTCCCTAGGCCAAAATCCCAATCCCTGATGGCCTTGAGCTGAAGGGGACCTATTTTCTGGCTTTCTCCCAGATCAAATATCACTACTGAAAGGATGGAGTCTAGGGTTGCTTTGGACATGGCAGGTAAGATTATAAGTTTTGCTTTGGAGATGGAAGTGGTCTGTTCAATGCTTACCTTTTTGCTGGGGCAATTACTCTCCAAATCCTTCCAGGTGATGAAAATAAACAGGGCATTCATAACCCAAAGGTTTACTCCTCCTCTTTGCTGCCTAGAGGGGAAAATTATCTTTTCTCACTAATTTTTAGTGATGGTAGAATATCATATGCCCCTTTTTGGTAGGGACATTTTGATTAAACTAGGGGTTCAGTTAACCTTTCTTCCGGGGCCAACACCTCCTTTTCCAAATACCATTGTATGCCTTAAGAAAGCTATATACCAGGATAAACTTCCCACACACCTTTTCATTAATCCAGAGGTCTGGGTCTCAGGAATACCATGAAAAGTCATATTCGCAATGTCTATATTAATTTAGCTCCAGTATCCTTCTAGCTATTCTTGTAGAAGGCAGCTTCCTCTTTAGCAGAGGTCAAAAAGGGACTTTGGCCCTTGATTTAAAAATTTCTGAACCATGGATTATTGATACCCTGTATCTCTCCCTAAAACACTCCTATTTTACCTGTTTTTTTAAAAAAGCAATGGAGAATACAGGCTAGTCCAGAACTTGCAAATTATAAATGAGGTCATAGTTCCAATACACTCAATGATTTCTAACTCGAATGTAATTCTAGAAGTATTTCTAGATGGTCAGTGGTTTTCAGTTTTAGACTTCAAAGCTGCTTTCTTTTGTATCCCCCAGACCCATTCTCCTAATTTCTGTTTGCGTTTGAGTGGGAGAATCAAAAAGGAAGGGTTCAACTGCTCACCTGAACAGTGCTTCCACAAAATGTCAGAGATAGTCCCCATTTGTTTGGACATGGCTTGGCTAGAGATTTGCCAACTTTTGAGAAGGAAGGGTATCTCCTGCAGTGCATGGATGACCTGTTAATCTGCTCCCCAAGAAGAGAGTGGGAATCCAACATGTAGCCCAGACACTAAGTTTCCTCACAGACAGAGGGTACAAGTTATCCAAGGTCAAGGCACAACTACAAAGACAAGAGGTCCAATTCTTGGAGATAATCTTGACCTCCCAGAAAACATAAGCTCTTTCTACAGTGGATATAGGCCATCCTTAGAATACCTATCCCAACCACCCAAAAGCTACTTCAGGCTTTTTTGTGGATTTCAAGATATTGCAGTCTTTGGATACAGGAATATGGTGGAATTGTTAAGTCCTTATATCAGACTCTAAAAGAAGCGGTAAATAGGGACCTGCTTCTCTGGGAAAATCATCAGGAGCAAGTCTTTTGGCAGCTAAAAAATTACCCTCTCACAAGCCCCAGTCCTTGGGCTATCCATACTAATGTAACCATTTTACCTTTTCATCACTGAAGGGAAAGATGTAGCTCTAAAAGTTCTACCTTACACCGTGGGGCCAATGAAACATCCTGTAGGTTACTTTTCAAATAAACTAGACTCAACACAAGGGTAGACACATTGCCTCAACGTAGTGGCTGCAGCAGCTTTCCTAGCCTAGGAGCCCTCAAAATCAGTATGAGACAGTCAGTTTGACTCCTGACATCTCACCAAATAGACCACTTACTGGGCATAAAAGAACCACAATGTCCCACTGACAACAGACTGCTAAAGTGCCAAGTCTTATTGTTAGAAAATCCACATTTAACAGTTGAGTTGTGTTCCACCCTTAACTCTGTCTCCTTACTGCCACTACCAGAAGTGGATAACTGAATACATTTATGTTGTGAGATACTTAACCATATTTATGCCAGCCATGAAGACTTTAAAAATCAGTTCCTAGATAATCTAAATAAATTACTGTTTTCTGATGGTAGTAGCTTTGTCAGGAATGAAACTACATATGAAGGAATGCTATAGTATCCCTTCACCAAGTTATAAAGGCTAAAGCCTGGTTTCCAGGGACCTCAGCACAACTAGCCTAACTCATTATGCTGACCAGAGCCAAACCCCATGCATCCAAGTCTTAGCAGGAATGACTATAGCCACCAGTCACCTGGGTATTTCAGCAGCCTAAGGATTGTTTGGAGCTGTCCTCACCCCCTTATTGTATTTTGACATCTCTACTTGTCTTAAAACCCAAGGAACCTTCTATATTTGTGGCCAATCAATTCATCAATGCCTCACCACTAACTGGACTGAAACTTGGATACTATAGGCTATGTATTATTGGACATCTTTCTAGTCCCTGGCCATCTTTGTCTTTCGCTACCAATCTATGGACATTTCATCTTGGCCATGGTAAAGACAGCTATCCAATTAATTCCGCTTCTCATGGGACTCAGTATTATAGCCAGTATGGCCACCAGAATTGCTTAAAACACAAAAGCCTCCTTGACCTATAGCCAACTCTCAAAAAGAAATACCCAACAACATTGATGTCAGGGATAAAACCTTAACAAACATGCAAGAGCACATTGACTCTTCAGCAGCTGTAGTCCTCCAAAATCATTGATACAAAACAACATAAAGCAGCTCCTGAATCAAGCCTCCAGTTTATAAGAACAAGTCTCTCAGCATTGGTTAGATTGAAAAGAAATGTGGAAATGGTTTTCCTGAGTTCTTCTCTTTTTGGGCCCACTTGTTAGTTTTCTACTTTTGCTCCTTTTTTGTCCATGTCTTCTAAATCTAATAACCTGTTTTGTCTTCTCTCACCTTCAGGCCATCAGGCTCTAGATAATCCTCAGTGAGGGATACCGTCATTGCAATATTCAAAAGTCACCCTTCTGCAGATGACTCCTAGACTGCCCATCAGTAGGACCTAAAAGAGGCAAAATTCTGCCCCTGTCTTCCTTGGAATTGGCTGAATACCACTTTCACCAGCCCATGAGCTACCCTGTTCTGACAGCTAGCAAAAGACCAAAACCCACGGAACAACCAACGTCACCCCTCTGTCCGCAGGAAGTAGTTACAGAAGACGTACCTGTGTCTATTTTCCCAAAGAATTGGGTATTGGACTGTTGAAGGGAGAAATGTCAGAGTAGATACTTAGTCTGACATGAGCAGGGCAGGACAGCCCCTGACTCAAGGAATGTCAGGCAACCATCAGGTGATGGTCAGATGGTTGTTAAACAGTCTTTCTAATATAATAATTGGTTGTAGCCTGTGCCAGGGAAAGGCAGTCTTGAAATAGGTAGAAAACACCTGAAGCTGGTGATTAGCTGCTTCCTGATATCTGAAGATTTGGGTGAGCATATTCAAGGATGTACTCTAAGAGGCAAAATGACAGAATTTAATTGGTATATGACCATATGACTGGTAAAGAGCATGTGTACAGCTTCAGTAAACGTACAGTGCCTGTGGCTCCTTCCACATGCTAGCAGGCCACTGTGCATAGGGATAGCTCACCCCAAGAAAAAATCTAGACAAAAGAGATGCAAACCTCAGAACAATGCCAGTGTATTGTTGTATTTGACCAGAGCATAGAAAGTTATCACCAAGACAAAAGTATGCCAGATTGCAGGGTCATTTATTATGCCGGCGACCATAGGGGACTCACGTCTCTCCAACCTGTGGCGTCAAAAGGAGGGTGCCACGACTTTTTACACCCGAAAAATCACCTTGGGTGTGGGGGTGAGGAGCGGGGATGGGGATGAAAAGGTTTCGGACATTCCAAGGGCTTGGGGATTCTGTGATTCACCTCCTGGGCGGAGACAAGGGCGGGGGTCTCCGGACATTCCAAGGGCCAGGGGACTTTTGTCATTCCGTTTGTTACTTTAGTGGTTTACAGAAGTCAAGATATACATTTGTTTACACATCGTCTGGGTGGTGATAGAAGTCACAGATTTTAGCAGTTACTGATAAGAAAAGGTAAGCAGTTTTACATAGTTTTGCAGAACAAACTAGCAGTTCTATTTACAGAGGCCAAGGACAGTAGTTATTGTGAGGAGAATGGGGCAGCCATTTCAACTTATTTAAAAAACAGTTTTGCATTTTATAAAATAGTGTTGCTCAGGTTCTGGCTCTAGGTCAGCACAATATCACAGTATAAGAACACCAAGTCAAAGACTAAATGGCATACTTTGATCTCTCAAGTCAGCTGCGTGGGTCTCTTCTATGCGTACTTGACTTCTTTTAGTTTCTGCTCTAATACTTTTTAATAAACTTTCAATTCTGCCCTAAAACTTTCTTGGTTTCTGACTTTGCCTTATACACCTTGGATTTTTTCCTCTGAGATGGCAAGAATCAAGTTGCTACAATCTTGTATGGATTTGCCACTGCTAACACTAACCTTGGTTAAGGCTTATTGGTTTCACCTGGAAGATTACTTTTGCTAAGGAAGTTTAAAGGCTACACATATCAGCTGTTTGTCACAGTTAACATCATGGAATTAGAAATTGGAAAGTTTTTTTTCTTTCAAAAAAAACCTCTATGTTTAGAAGTTAGCTTAAACTAAAAGTTGATATTTAAGCTATAATTCTGTATTTTTAAGGCCTTTATCCTTTTTTCTCTTTTTGAATCCTGTTTTCTGAATGTTTTTCACAGTCAGCTGAAGCCTATTTCTCCCATTGCTCTCTATCTGTCCCTGCTTCCTCTGAATACCACAAAAAAATTATAAAAAAAGAATTTTTGATAACCTGAAATCCCTTGGAGAAAACAGAAAGAGCATCATAAATTCTTGATTTTGAGAGGAACCTTGGTATTTTTTTAATGAAATCCCAAGAGTTGTAAACAGATTCCACTTAGGTCTAAAATTCTGCTCACTATTGTATTGCATTACCTGATCCCTTTGGCTTTTGTGGGGTGCCAGATATTATTTTGTACTGTGAGAGGACTTGACTTTTGTCTGTGTAATGGCTAATGAGTCAGCTGAGAGCAACAGGGGTGGGATGGCTAAGGATAATTTACAGGAAATGGTTATTACTATAGGGGGTTACTCATCTCTTTTCATATTTAGATAAGAAAAGTATGGTTTGAATCCTAAAAAACTGTATGCTTTATTGGCGTTGTTGCTTAAAGGGCTCTATCCTAAAGCCCATAATCTAATTAAGAAATAAGCTAAGTTGAAAATACAACCTGTCAAACTAAAACAGCCTTTGAAATTTTTTTGAAATAAATTTATGTATTCAAAAGAAATCTCCATTTATTTTTATTTTTATTTTTTTTATTTATTTTTTTTTCTGAGACGGAGTTTCGCTCTTGTTACCCAGGCTGGAGTGCAATGGCGCGATCTCGGCTCACCGCAACCTCCGCCTCCTGAGTTCAGGCAATTCTCCTGCCTCAGCCTCCTGAGTAGCTGAGATTACAGACACGCACCACCATGCAGCTAATTTTTTTGTAGTTTTAGTAGAGACGGGGTTTCACCATGTTGACCAGGATGGTCTCGATCTCTTGACCTTGTGATCCACCCGCCTCGGCCTCCCAAAGTGCTGGGATTACAGGCTTGAGCCACCACGCCTGGCCAGAAATCTCCATTTTTAAATGCATCACTATCTCTGCCCCTAAACGGCTAGCTATATTAACTACAGGGAAGATAATGGCATAAAATTTACATAACAAACTTTGTCTTTGTGTACTTTTGAGTTCTGTCTCTTTGAGATGTACATTTTCTGCTTTGTTTAAGAGTCATGTATTTGAGATGTAAATTTAGATTTGCCTAACTAACAATTGTTTAGGATGTGAAACCAGTAACTGAAAGATTTATAGCCTAAAGTGGAGATAAACTTTCTGAAACCTGGCAAATAAAAAAATCTTATAAATCTATAAAATATACTTCTGTGTGTCTATTTGTCTTTATAGGTATATGTATCATGTTCACATGATGTTTCACTAACAAACTATACAAAGTAGATGTAATTCATTGGCTTGAAGAAAAGTAAGTGCTTAAACCAATACTTTATTAGAAAATAGATGCTAGCTCAAATGCCTTTTAGTTTATGGGACTTTAGTAATCTTTGGTAAATAAAATCAGTTGCACAATTCTCTTTGGCAATTTAAAATCTTCTTCATATTGTGTTAAGTAATCCTAGGTTTTATACTCACTGGGAACTCAGGCTACTAAGAGTCAGAACAGTAGTTAATATATGTAATTAAAACTACTATTTATAAGATAAAAAATTCTACAACAGAGTGTATAAAGAAAGATGCATTTTTAGTAAGGATTATAAAAAACAAAAGGTTGTGGTTTGTACAAAAGTGTTAAAAACTCACTCTTTGAATGAAGATACCCCCCAAACAGGCTTTGTGTGAGCAACATGGCTGTTCATTCACCTGGGTGCAGGTGGGCTAAAGTCAAAAAGAGCGTTAGCAAAATGTAGTGGGATAGGAGTTGGTTTTATAAGTTTGAGGTGGACAGTGGAAAGTTACAGAGTAAGATTAGCTACAGTTGTGGCCTTAGGGGCAAGAAGTATACATTACCATAAGTTTAGTTATAACGGCTGGTGGAATAAGAGTAGTTAAGATGGTAGAGTGGGGTGAGGAGTATTCATGCTACCATAACAACAGTTAAGATGTCAGGGTGAGGTGAGGGGAAGCTTATGTCCCAGGGAAGCTCTGCAGGGTGACCAGAGATAATAGAAAACGCAGGCAGGGTGTAGCGGATGATCAGCCAAGGCAGGCAGGATTTTAGACTTTTTGGGTCCAAGTTTGCACATGGAGGCCTGACAAAAAGATAAAGTGATTTTGACAAGTTTAGAGACTATTTAAAGTTGGCTTCAAAATGAAAGAAGTATGACATAGATAAAACTAAGTGGACACAAGGAGAAAAAACAAAATGGTAGGGAATGAGAAACTGTTTATTCCAGTGTAGGCATATTTTCACCTATGGTATGGAACCGCAGCTGGGATCCATTCAATTACTAAAAGTAAAAGATACCAGTGAAATTTATTTATTTTTTAAGTAAGAAACAGTATTTTATTTAAAATGTATCTCAAAATAATAAAAAGTATTTATTACAAACCAACAGCCAATATCATACTGAATGAGCAAAACTGAATGCATTCCTTTTGAAATCTGCCACTAGACAAGGATGCCCTCTCTCACCACTCCTATTCAATATAGTATTGGAAGTTCTAGCCAGAGCAATCAGGCAAGAAAAAGAAATAAAGGGTATTCAAATAGGAAAGGAGGAAGTCAAATTGTCTCTATTTGCAGACAACATGATTGTATATCTAGAAGACCCCATCGTCTCAGCCCAAAATCTCCTGAAACTGATAAGCAACTTCAGCAAAGTCTCAAGATACAAAATCAATGTGCCAAAATCACAAGCATTCCTATACACCAATAACAGACTTAAAGAGAGCCAAATCAAGAACGAACTGCCATTCACAATTGCTACAAAGAGAATAATATACCTAGGAATACAACTAATAAGGAACGTAAAGGACCTCTTCAAGGAGAACTACAAGCCACTGCTCAATGAAATAAGAGAGGACACAAACAGATGGAGAAACATTCCATGCTCATGGTTAGGAAGAATCAATTTTGTAAAAATGGCCATACTGCCCAAAGTAATTTACAGATTTAACGGTATCCCCATCAAGCTACCAATGACCTTCTTCACAGAATTGGAAAAAAACACCTTAAACTTCATATGGAACCAAAAGAGAGCCCACATAGCCAAGTCAATTCTAAGCAAAAAGAACAAAGCAGTAGGCATCACACTACTGGACTTCAAACTATACTACAAGGCTACAGTAATCAAAACAGCATGGTACTGGTACCAAAACAGAGATATAGACCAATGGAACAGAACAGAGGCCTCCGAAGCAACACAACATATCTACAACCATCCGATCTTTTACAAACCTCAGAAAAACAAGCAATGGGGAAAGGATTCCCTGTTTAATAAATGGTGTTGGGAAAACTGGCTAGCCATGCGCAGAAAGCAGAAACTGGACCTCTTCTTGACACCTTACACTAAAATTAACTCCAGATGGATTAAAGACTTAAACATAAGACCTAACACCATAAAAATGCTAGAAGAAAATCTAGGCAAAACCATTCAGGACATAGGCATAGGCAAGGACTTCATGACCAAAACACCAAAAGCATTGGCAACAAAAGCCAAAATAGACAAATGGGACCTAATCAAACTCCACAGCTTCTGCACGGCAAAAGAAACAGTCATTAGAGTGAATCGGCAACTGACAGACTGGGAAAAAAATTTTGCAGTCTACCCATCTGACAAAGGGCTGATATCCAGAATTTACAAAGAATTAAAACAGCTTTACAAGAAAAAAACAAACAAGCCCATTCAAAAATGGGTGAAGGATATGAACAGACACTTTACAAAAGAAGACATACATGAAGCCAACAAACATATGAAGAAATGCTCATCATCCTGGTCATTAGAAAAATGCAAATCAAAACTACATTGAGATACCATCTCACGCCAGTTAGAATGGCGATTATTAAAAAATCTGGAGACAACAGATGCTGGAGAGGATGTGGAGAACTAGGAACACTTTTACACTGTTGGTGGGAGTATGAATTAGTTCAACCATTGTGGAAGACAGTGTGGTGATTCCTCAAGGACCTAGAAATAGAAATTCCATTTCATCCAGCAATCCCATTACCGGGTATATATCCAAAGGATTATAAATCGTTCTACTATAAGGACACATGCACACGAATGTTCATTGCAGCACTTGTTTACAATAGCAAAGACCTGGAACCAACCCAAGTGCCCATCAATAATATAATGGACAGGGAAAATGTGGCACATATACACCATGGAATATTATGCAGTCATCAAAAACAATGAGTTTGTGTCCTTTGTAGGGTCATGGATGAAACTGAAAACCATCATTCTGAGCAAAGAACATGGACACAGGGAGGGGAGCATCACACACTGGCATCTGTTGGGGGGAAATAAGGGAGGGACAGTGGGGGGTGGGGAGTTGGGGAGAGATAGCATGGTGAGAAATGCCCGATATAGGTGAAGGGGATGAAGGCAGCAAATCACGCTGCTATGTGTGTACCTATGCAACAATCTTGCATGTTCTTCACACATACCCCAAAACCTAAAATGCAATAAAAAAATAAAAATAAAAATAAAAAAAGAAAATAATGGAGCTAAAAATTGAGCTAAAAAAATTCCTATTGCCTAGTGATGTTGTAGCCATTGTAAAGTCATAGTGCAATGCATTACTCACTTTTTTGTGGTGATGCTGGTGTACACAAACCTACTGCATGGCCAGTCGTATAAAAGTATAACACATGCAGTTGCGCATAGTACCTAACACTTGATAATGATAATAAATGACTATATTGCTGGCTAAAAAAAAATTGTTATTAGTATATTTCTTAAAGATGTAAATAATTGAAGTAAATGTGGTTAATACTACTTGTATTAATTTACACTTTGTCCTCAATCATGAAAACTGTTTTAGGAGGGTATGCAATTCCCATTGGACAAGGGTTTTAACTACAAATTTTAAACATAATATCCTTTGGCTTATTAATTCTATGAAGTTAGTGATAAATGGGATGAAAATCTGTTGTTGCTCTGTAGTTAATTTCATTTTATGCTTTAATGATTTTAAATTCTTTTCTTTATATTGGTGTTAAACTTTTCATTTATTACGATGCTTTCAGACATGTACATTTGTTGTGTTTTGTTGGTTGATATTTTATTAGTTATTTAAAATGTCTACACATGTCTTATTTTCAATTATTTCGTGTCTCCTATTTATTTAAATTCTTTTATTAAAAATTTCATAACACATAGTCCTTTTATTTTATTTTTTATTTACTTTGTCCTCCATTTTAATTTTCCCCTCATTTTTCTCCCTGTTGTGACATTGAAGTATTTATTGTACCTCATTTCCTTACTCATATTTTTGTTCATATTTTTCATTTACTTATAGTTCTATAATTTTGTAAAACATTTCTACAACAAAAATGCCCGAATATCCGTGGAATTCAGAAGGAAAAATCCAACTCCAGGGAAATTGTTCCATTAGATGCATAAAAAATGCAAATAAGGGAGAGCCAAACATTAAATCCCTCAGTTATTATTATCTATAATGGCTAAAATTAAAATAAAAGAGAGTGCTGGGTTGGGTTTGAATTAGCAAAGCTTGGAAGTGAGTCTGTCTGATTGCAAATTACGAACCTCAAAGCTACCCACAAAGAGGAATATTATACTAGGCCAACAAAAATGTACCCCTTAGACATGTGCTTGCAAAGAAGGTAGTCAGCATGAGGGAATAACAAAACCAAATAATTATTGAAACCAGAGGAATAGGAGTTTTTTTTTTTTTTTTTTTTTTTTTAGATCAGTATCATCAGCTTCCTGAGGAACTTGTACTAAAATGGATTGTAGAAGTAAATTGTTTGGAAGTAGTGTATTTGGTTTTAAATGGTGCAGAGTGGATAAAATAGGTTTTGTTTGTGGCAGGAAACCCAGATAACTATTAAACAAATCATAGGTGACTATGTGTAATTCAGATACAATGACAGGCATTTCTAAGAAGACAGCCAGCCTAGTGAACTGGATAGAAGCCATTATAAGATCAATTTACCTTGCAAAGGAGGACTGTCCAACTCTACCTATAAATGCCAAGTGGAACATCCCAGATGAAACATCTAATATGCTTCATATGCAAGCCATGGGGGACTGAACTTATGATGACATGAATATTCACTCACTGAGTTTGGTCATTACCTTGGTCATGAGAAATGCTGTAATTAAGCAGGCCCCTTCCACGTGGGCACCCAATGTGATAGGACTCATACTTTTCTCAAATTACCGTTAATATAAAGCCTTATCAAATTTGCTGTCACAGGTTTTTCATATGGTTCTAAAAAATACAAATAAAACATTTTGTTATTTAGCAAGGGCATAAAGAAAGGCAAAAGGGAAAGCCAAAGGACTCTCCTGAATGTGATGGCAGAATAAAAGGCTCCGCTGACCATCCTCCCTACAATAAGATCAACTTAAAAACTACCTGCACAGAAAAAACAAACAAACAAAAAACCTTCATAAGAACTGAAGATTAGGTTAGTTTTCACAGTACCTGTCTTTAGTGCCACAGAAAGAGGCACTGAAGAAAGTGAAAAGAAAAAAAAAAACAAAGTCTTGAATTGCCAACAAATTCCCTCTTGCACCCAGCAGTGGTGGAATGGTGATAAGAGTGTCTATGGGTCTGTGGGTGCTAGGGAAGAAAGAACACAGCAGTTTTGAGGCATTGAAATCAGTGTTTTCCTGTTAGAGCAGAAAGGTATCAATGGAACGTATCTCAAAATAATAAAAACTGTTTATGACAAACCAACAGCCAATATCATACTGAATGGGCAAAAACTGAAAGCATTTTCTTTCAAATCTGGCACAAGACAAGGATGCCCTCTCTCACCACTCTTGTTCAATATAGTATTGGAATTTCTAGCCAGAGCAATCAGGCAAGAAAAAGAAATAAAGAGTATTCAATTAGGAAAGGAGGAATTCAAATTGCCTCTATTTGCAGATGACATGAATGTATATCTAGAAGACCCCATCATCTCAGCCCAAAATCTCCTGAAACTAATAAACAACTTCAGCAAAGCCTCAGGATATGAAATCAATGTGCAGAAATCACAAGCATTCCTATACACCAACGGCAGACTTAAAGAGAGCCAAATCAAGAATGAACTGCCATTCACAATTGCTACAAAGAGAATAAGATACCTAGGACTACAACTAAGAAAGGATGTAAAGGCCCTCTTCAAGGAGAACTACAAGCCAGTGCTCAACAAAATAAGAGAGGACACAAACAGATGGAAAAACATTTCATGCTCATGGTTAGGAAGAATCAATATTGTAAAAATGGCCATACTGCCCAAAGTAATTTATAGATTCAATACTATCCCAAGCAAACTCCCTATGACCCTCTTCACAGGACTGGAAAAAAACACCTTGAACTTCATATGGAACCAAAAGAGAGCCCATATAGCCAAGTCAATTCTAAGCAAAAAGAACAAAGCTGGAGGCATCACGCTACCTGACTTCAAACTATACTACAAGGCTACAGTAATCAAAACAGCATGGTACTGGTACCAAAACAGGGATATAGACCAACGGAACAGAGCAGAGGTCTCAGAGGCAACACCAGACATCTACAACCATCTGATCTTTGACAAACCTCACAAAAACAAGCAATGAGGAAAGGATTACCTGTTTAATAAATGGTGTTGGGAAAACTGATTAGCCATGTGCACAATGCAGAAACTGGACCTCTTCCTGACACCTTACACTAAAATTAACTCCAGATGGATTAAAGACTTCAACATAAGACCTAACACCATAAAAACCCTAGAAGAAAACCTAGACAAAACCATTCAGGACATAGGCATAGGCAAGAACTTCATGACTAAAACACCAAAAGCATTGATAATGGAAGCCAAAATAGACAAATGGGATCTAATTAAACTCCAGAGCTTCTGCACAGCAAAAGACACAATCATTAGAGTGAACTGGCAGCCAACAGAATGGGAAAAAATCCTTACAATCTACCCATCTGACAAAGGGCTAATATCCAGAATCTACAAATAACTAAAACAGATTTACAAGAAAAAACCACACCCATTTAAAAGTGAGCCAAAGACATGAACAGACACTTTTCAAAAGAAGACATATATGAGGCCGACAAACATGGAAAAATGTTCATGATCACTGGTCATTAGAGAAAGGTAAATCAAAACCACATTCAGATACCATCTCATGCCAGTTAGAATGGTGATCATTAACAAATCTGGAGACAACAGATGCTGGAGAGGATGTGGAGAAATTGGAACACTTTTACATTGTTGGTGGGAGTGTAAATTAGTTCAACCATTGTGGAAGACAGTGTGGCAATTCCTCAAGGATCTAGAAATAGAAATTCCATTTGACCCAGCAATCCCATTACTGGGTATATATCCAAAGGATTATAAATCATTCTATTATATAGACATGCACAAATATGTTCATTGTGGCACTGTTTACAATAGCAAAGACCTGGAACGAACCCAAATGTCCACCGATGATAGATTGGACAGGAAAATGTGGCACATATACACCATGGAGTACTATGCAGCCATAAAAAACAATGAGTTTGTGTTCTTTGTAGGGACATGGATGAAATTGGAAACCATCATTCTCAGTAAACTGACACAACAGAATATCAAACACCACATGTTCTCACTTATAGGTGGGTGTTGAAAAATGAGAGCACATGGACACAGGAAGGGGAGCACCACACACTGGGGTCCGTTGAAGGGGCTAAGGGAGGGAAAGCAGGGGGTAGGGAGTTGGGGAGAGATGACATGGGGAGAAATGCCAGATATAGGTGATGGAGATGGAGGCAGCAAACCACATTGCCCCGTATGTACCTAAGCAACAGTCCTGCATGTTCTTCACATGTACCCCAGAACCTAAAGGGTAATTATATATATATATATGAAAAAGAGACAAAAGCTATAGAACATAAAAATTAGTTGACTACCAACATTTAGAAATTTGCAAACAATTTTAGCAGAATTAATATATTATGCAAATTAAACATACTTTTGGTTACCTACATATATTGCTTTTGACTCTAAAATAAGTTAAAATTTAATTTTTTGAAAAGGAGGAAAACCATTTGCTAGGATGATAATTATATGATGGATCTTGGCAAGGTACATAATGCACAAACGAATGAATATTTTCTGTTACACAGTGACTAAGTAAAATAAGCTGGTGACAATCTGCCTTATTTTATGTTCTGGCTTTATGATTAACTGACAATTTAACCTTGGCAAGTTAAGTAATCTATGAGCTTTAGTTTTTTCATTGGAAAACTCAGGAGAATAGTAGTAAGTAACTCATGCTGTTGTAGGAACAAATGAAAAATATTGTGATTTTTTTTCCACTAGGAATAAATTTTTTTTAAATTCAGAATTCAATAAGTTAGATTATGTACAATTATGCTTATACAAACATGTGCATTACAAAAGCAGATATGAGAAATAGACTCCTGAGTAATGCCTGTATTCTCACAGCTAATGTTCAAAGTCAAAATTTTAATATATAAGAGCTAATAATGTTGTATCACACTGTACAGTCTTTTTCTCCCATATTTCTGTGTTGCAAAATCATTTGGACTGTGTTTTTTTAAATGTCTAAGTAAGTATTCATAGATAATCAAACACTTAAAATATGCTATTTATTTTGTTTCAGAAGAATTAAGTTTTGTCTCAAATATCAAGTAAATAGTATAGGAATTACGTGGAAATGTTGCTGCTTATGTATATTACAGAAGAAATGTACTTGAAAAATGAGTTTGTTCCACTAAAGTTTATATGCTTTCATTTTACATTGCAAAACTGCATCTCTTCTAAGAACATAAAATGTGTCGCCTGTAACTTTAAATTATGGTATTTAGTATCAATTGTGACACTAAATTTTAATCGTATCATTTATTCCCTGAATTTAACCGATCAGTGTAGAATTTTAAACATGTGCCCTATACTAAAGTTTTTATTTAATTTGGAATCTGAGTGATAAGAATGAAGTGGCAAGGGTGTGACCCCACTGCAAAGGAGAAGGAAACATTATTAAAATTACTGCTACCTAGTGCTACTCTTTATGTGTAGATTTTCACATTGAGTATTGCATTCTTTGCTATTAATTCTATCACCTGTACCAAAAACTTGAATCTCATTTCATGCATCCAAAAGTTTGAGCACAGAGTGCCACAAACCATATGGATCTCATTTGAAATTCTTCCAAATTATACAGATCCATGTGCAACTGATAAAAGCCAATTTACTAAGTTGTAGGGGAATGGAAGGCTGCTCTCAAGTCAAGTCCAAGGAGATCACCCTATAGGTTTTCTAAATAATAAACTTAAGGAAAATTACTTCATCACAACTTGTTCCAGACCACAGTAATGTATACTGTAATGTAGCCAGTGTTCAACTATGTTGACTTTACAATACTAGAATGAATCCATCTGCATTGCTCAAATGAAGTCATTTCCACGCTGTAGTGATTTTGAGACTGACATCATCTTTGCAGGCCCAGATGCTGAGCTACATAATCCTGAGAATTAATGATGTTACTGAAATGTTATTAACCTTGTGATCATAACAGCAGTCTATCATGGCATACACCTGTCAAATTTAGGCTGAGATTGTAGTCCTGTAACACAAAGGTTTGTTTCAACAGCAATTAGTAGAATTGTCTGTCATTATGTATTCTCTTTGCAGAACAGTACAATGTGCCAGTGGTTTGGTGCTTCAGAATTAGGTTTATTTAGGGTATTATTTTAAGATTTTTTTTTTCACATAACTGAAGACAGTGAGTACATTCTCTAACATACATACTCCCAACAATTTCTTACTTTAAATTTTACCTTTGTCAATGAATTTGAATTGCAAGTACAAGATGGACTGGAATTCATATTAATATTAATTCCATCACAGCCTTCCAAAATCTGCAGGTTTTACCATGGTGTGACTCATCTCCTTGCTTTTACCCATTCCCCTCCCACACATTTAATATTCTCAAAGCAGCAGTTAGAGGGACCTTGTTAAAGTATAGCAAGTCATATCAAATCACTTCCCTGCTCAAAACCTATTAATGATGTCACATCTGATTTTAAGTAAAAAACAGTATCCTTGCAGGGACCTACAAGACCTTACATAACCTCCCAACTCTTTAAGCTCTTAACCTCCTGATCTCATCTTAAATCCTTTCCCCCTTGTTCATGCTATTTCCCTTTGTGTCACTTGCAAGTTTGCTATACCTAGAGTATGCCAAGATAGATCTTGACTCCTAGTTATTGTTCTTTTTGTTCACTCTGCCTGGAATAAATTCCCACAAGATATTAACATGGCTCAATATGTTATCTCTTTCAAGTCTTTGCTTAAAATTCACCTCAACTAAACCTTCTTGGATGATTCTCATTACATTTTTAAATCTACCTGAACACTTTTATTCTCCATTCCTCTTTTATTTTATTATTTCATATCCTTTAATATCTTATAACATATTATAAAATCTGCATGTTTGTTATGTCTTTATTGCTCCACTAAAATGAAACCCTACATCACTCTGTTTTTAACCCTAGAAATTTGCCTGGCACATGGTAGGCACTCAGTAAATGTTTTGAAATGAAATTATTGACTCAAATCAGAGACCAGACACCCATGGAATGAATCAAATTCCCTCCACTGATGCATACTTAAAAGCAATATTACTTTTTATTAGCAATCTGAAAATACATTTTTGATTGTTTTGAAATCAGTGGTTCTCAAAATAGTGTTGGAGAGAAAGGCACTATAGTTCACACCTGCAATTCCAGCAACTTGGGAGGCTGAGGTGGAAGGGTTTCTTGAGACCAACTTGGGCAGCATGGCAATTCCCCATCTTTAAAAATAATAATAGGGTTGGATGACCATGCATATATAAATTTCTCAGTTGCTTCTCAATAATTGCAAGTTTCCAGGACTCAAATCTTTTCATTAGAAACCTGCAATGGAAATCTTTAGAAAACTGTATATTTAATGAACATGTCTTATTATTCTTTTACGTAATAAAATTTGAGACAACGTCTCTAAAGTAAAATAAATGAGTTACCCTTATACGTGGTCATCCCTATATCCCTGTTTTCCTTAAATCAACATTCTTAAAAATAATAAACTTTCATTTTCTTAGATAACCATGACACTTTAAAAAAAAGTAGAAACCTTAATTATCACATGCATCTAGTTCTGAACAATACAAACTAATGATCAGGATGAAAACCTGGCAGCGAAATATTTTACCTTCATGAAAGTTGGGTTTAAAAAAAAAAAAGTATATTCCCAGATATGTTTTTAACACATCTGAGATTTGAAAAAGGAAAAACAAAGAAAAACAGATGGCTTTTCTCCATAATATTTGATAAACCATTATTTTAACTTTAAGAATCTCTACCTTGATTAGGAATTTAGGTTAGTCAAAGTTGAAATGTACTTACATTTTTCCTCTTTGTGCAAGCTTACTAACACACTTCAAGTAAAAACATAAAATAATATTTACTTTAATAATTACTAAGCTAAGACTGTAGCACATACAGTATATATTAAAGATCACTAAATATTCCATAAAACATTTTATGGCATTTTATCCTTAATATATAGTATATATAAAATTATAACCTTGTAATTTTCTATTATTTACCTAAAAAGCATTTTTCATATTCTCTCTTCTTATTAAAACCATGCCATATAATTTAATCATGCATATTTAATTCATTTTTATAAAACATGCATGAGGGATTAGTTAACCAAATTGAGGCCAAAATATTATTGATTATTCTGATGTAGTTAAAATCTGATTTTGAGTAATTTTAAAATCAGTTTTCAAAAAGGTAACCTTATAAAGCCTCATATTTTTCTTCTTTTATTATTATTATTTTTCTTCAACTTTTATTTAAGTTCTAGGGTACATGTTCAGGATGTGCAGTTTTGTTACATAGATAAACACGTGCCATGGTGGTTTGCTGCACAGAAAAACCCATCACCCAGGTATTATGTCTGGCATCCATTAGCTATTCTTCCTGATGCTTTCCCTTCCCACGCCCCAACCGACAGGCCTCAGTGTGTGTTGTTCTTCCCTCACCCCATGTCCAGGTATTCTCATCATTTAGCTCCCATTTATAAATGAGAACATGCAGTGCTTGGTTTTTTGTTGCTACATTAATTTGCTAAGGATAATGGCTTCCAGTTCCATCCATGTCCCTGCAAAGAACATGATCTCAATCCTCCCGGTTCAAGCTATTCTCCTGTCTCAGCCTCCCAAGTAGCTGGGATTGCAGGTGTCCACCACCACACTCCACTAATTTTTTGTATTTTTAGTAAAGATGGAGCTTCACTGTGTTGGCCAAGCTGGTTTTGAACTCTTGACCTCAAGTGATCTTCCGCCTCAGCCTCCCAAAGTGCTAGAATTATAGGTGTGAGGCACAGCACCTGGCCAACCGTCAGTACATTTATTTAAGTCAACATTTTTATTGTTTCTTTTTTCTTTTCTTGTCTTATTTTTTATTTATTTATTTTTTTATTGCATTTTAGGTTTTGGGGTTCATGTGAAGAACATGCAAGATTGTTGCATAGGTACACATGTGGCAGTGTGATTTGCTACCTTCCTCCCCTTCACCTATATCTGGCATTTCTCCCCATGCCATCCCCCCCCAACTCCCCACCCCCCGCTGTCCCTCCCCTATTTCCCTCCAACAGACCCCAGTGTGTTGTGCTCCCCTCTCTGTGTCCATGTGTTCTCATTGTTCAACACCCGCCTATGAGTGAGAGCATGTGGTGTTTGATTTTCTGCTCCTGTGTCAGTTTGCTGAGAATGATGGCTTCCAGGTTCATCCATGTCCCTGCAAAGGACACGAACTCATCATTTTTGATGGCTGCATAATATTCCATGGTGTATATGTGCCACATTTTCCCTGTCCAGTCTATCATCGATGGGCATTTGGGTTGGTTCCAGGTCTTTGTTATTGTAAACTGTGCTGCAATGAACATTCGTGTGCATGTGTCCTTATAGTAGAGCAATTTATAATCCTATGGATATATACCCAGTAATGGGATTGCTGGGTCAAATGGAATTTCTATTTCTAGGTCCTTGAGGAATCACCACACTGTCTTCCACAATGGCTGAACTAATTTACACTCCCACCAACAGTGTAAAAGTGTTCCTATTTCTCCACATCCTCTCCAGCATCTGTTGTCTCAAGATTTTTTAACGGTCGCCATTCCAACTGGCGTGAGATGATATCTCATTGTGGTTTTGACTTGCCTTTCTCTAATGACCAGTGATGATGAGCATTTTTTTCATGTTTTTTGGCCTCATATATGTCTTCTTTTGTAAAGTGTCTGTTCATATCTTTTGCCCACTTTTGAATGGGCTTGTTTGTTTTTTTCTTGTAAATCTGTTTTAGTTCTTTGTAAATTGGGGATATCAGCCCTTTGTCAGATGGGTAAACTGCAAAAAATTTTTCCCATTCTGTTGGTTGCTGATTCACTCTAATGACTGTTTCTCTTGCTGTGCAGAAGCTGTGGAGATTGATTAGGTCCCATTTGTCTATTATGGCTTTTGTTGCCAATGCTTTTGGTGTTTTGATCATGAAGTCCTTGCCTACGCCTATGTCCTGAATGGTTTTGCCTAGATTTTCTTCTAGGGTTTTTATGGTGTTAGGTCTTATGTTTAAGTCTTTAATCCATCTGGATTTAATTTTAGTGTAAGGTGTCAGGAAGAGGTCCAGTTTCTGCTTTCTGCACATGGCTAGCCAGGTTTTCCAACATCATTTATTAAACAGGGACTCCTTTCCCCATTGCTTGTTTTTCTGAGGTTTGTAAAAGATTGGATGGTTGTAGATGTGTGGTGGTGACTCCACGGCCTCTATTCTGTTCCATTGGTCTATATCTCTGTTTTGGTACCAGCACTATGCTGTTTTGATTACTATAGCCTTGTAGTATAGTTTGAAGTCCGGTAGTGTGATGCCTACTGCTTTGTTCTTTTTGCTTAGAATTGACTTGGCTATGTGGGCTCTCTTTTGGGTCCATATGAAGTTTAAGGTGGTTTTTTCCAGTTCTGTGAAGAAAGTCATTGGAAGCTTGATGGGGATACCGTTAAATCTGTAAATTACTTTGGGCAGTATGGCCATTTTCACAATACTGATTCTTCCTAACCATGAGCATGGAATGTTTCTCCATCTGTTTGTGTCCTCTCTTATTTCATTGAGCAGTGGTTTTTAGTTCTCCTTGAAGAGGTCCTTTACGTTCCTTATTAGTTGCATTCTTGGGTATTTTATTATCTTTATAGCAATTGTGAATGTCAGTTTGTTCCTGATTTGGCTCTCTTTAAGTCTGTTATTGGTGTATAGGAATGCTTGTGATTTTTGCACATTGATTTTGTATCCTGAGACTTTGCTGAAGTTGCTTATCGGTTTCAAAAGATTTGGGGCTGAGACAATGCAGTCTTCTAGATAAACAATCATGTTGTCTGCAAATAGAGACAATTTGACTTCCTCCTTTCCTGTTTGAATACCGTTTATTTCTTTTTCTTGCCTGATTGCTCTGGCTAGAACTTCCAATACTATATTGAATAGGAGTGGTGAGAGAGGGCGTCCTTGTCTATTGCCAGATTTCAAAGGGAATGTTTCCAGTTTTTGCCCATTCAGCATGATATTGGTTGTTGGTTTGTCATAAATAGCTTTTATTATTTTGAGATATGTTCTGCCAATACCTAATTTATTGAGTGTTTTTAGCATAAAGGGCTGTTGAGTTTTGTCAAAGGCGTTCTCTGCATCTATTGAGATAATCATGTGGTTTTTGTCTTTGGTTCTGTTTATGTGATGAATTACGTTTATAGACTTGCATATGTTCAACCAGTCTTGCACCCCCGGGATGAAGCCTACTTGATCATGATGAGTAAGCTTTTTGGTGTGCTGTTGCAATTGGTTTGCCATTATTTTATTGAAGATTTTGGCATCTATGTTCATCATGGATATTCCCCTGAAGTTTTCTTTTCTTGTTGAGTCTCTGCCCGGTTTTGGTATCAGGGTGATGTTGGTTTCATAAAATGATTTGGGAAGAATTCCCTCTTTTTGGATTGTTTGGAATAGTTTCAGAAGAAATGGTACCAGCTCCTCTTTGTATGTCTGTTAGAATTAGACTGTAAACCCATCCAAACCTGAGCTTTTTTTTGGTAACTCTTTTCAGGGTTTTGACTTCTTCCTGGTTTAGGCTTGGGAGAATGCAAGTGTCCAGGAATTTATCCAATTCTACCTGGTTTACTAGTTTATGTGCCTAGAGTTCTTTGCAATAATCTCTGATGATGATTTGTATTTCTGTGGAATCTGTGTTGATATCCCCTTTATCATTTTTTATTGCATGTATTTGACTATTCTCTCTTTTCTTTTTTATTATTCTGGCTCGTGGTCTATTTTGTTGATGTTTTTGAAAAACCAGCTACTGGATTTATTAATTTTTTGAAGGGTTTTTTCTGCCTCTGTCTCCTTCAGTTCTGCTCTGATCTTAGTTTTTTCCTGTCTTCTGCTAGGTTTTGAGTACTTTTGATCTTGCTCCTCTAGCTCTTTCAATTTTGACGATAAGGTGTTGATTTTAGAGCTCTCCTTGCTTCTCAGGTGGGCATTTATTGCTATATATTTTCCTCTAGACACTGCTTTAAATGTGTCCCAGAGATTCTGGTTTGTTTTGTCTTCATTCTTGTTGGTTTCGAAGAATATCTTTATTTCTTCCTTCATTTCATTGTTTATCCAGTCAACATTCAAGAGCCAGTTGTTCAGTTTCCATGAAGCTGTGAGGTTCTGAGTTAGTTTCTCCATTCAGAGTTCTAACTCGATTGCACTGTGGTCTGAGAGACTGTTTGTCATGATTTCCGTTTTTTTGCATTTGCTGAGGAGTGATTTATTTCCAATTATGTGGTCAGTTTTAGAGTAGGTGTGATGTGGCGCTGAGAAGAATGTACTTTCTGTGGATTTGGGGTGGAGAGTTCTGTAAATGTCTATTAGGTTTGCTTGTTCCAGGTCTGAGTTCAGGTCCTGGATATCCTTGTTAATTTTCTGTCTGATTGATCTGTCTAATGTTGACAATGGGGTGTTAAAGTCTCCCATTATTATTGTGTGGGAGTCTAAGTCTCTTTGTAAGTCATTAAGAACTTGCCTTATGTATCTGGGTGCTCCTGGATTAGGTGCGTATATATTTAGGATCGTTAGCTCTTCTTGTTGCATTGATCCTTTTACCATTATGTAATGTCCTTCTTTGTCTCTTTTGATCTTTGTTGGTTTAAAGTCTATTTTATCAGAGAGGAGAATTGTAACTTCTCCTTTTTTTCTCTCTCTCTCTCTCCATTTTCTTGGTAAATCTTCCTCCATCCCTTTATTTTGAGCCTTTGTGTATCCTTGCATGTGAGATGGGTTTCCTGGATACAGCACACTGATGGGTTTTGGCTGTTTATCCAGTTTGCCAGTCTGTCTTTTGATTGGGGCATTTAGCCCATTTACATTTAAGGTTAGTATTGCTATGTGTGAATTTGATCCTGCCATTTTAATGCTAGCTAGCTGTTTTGTCTGTTAGTTGATGCAGTTTCTTAATTGTGTTGATGCTCTTTACCATTTGGTATGTTTTTGAAGTGGCTGGTACTGGTTGTTCCTTTCTATGTTTAGTGCCTCTTTCAGGAGCTCTTGTAAAGCAGGCCTGTTGGTGATGAAATCTCTAAGTACTTGCTTTTTCATAAAGGATTTCATTTTTCCTTCACTTATGAAGCTTAGTTTGGCTGGATATGAAATCCTGGGTTGAAAATTGATTTCTTTAAGGATGTTGAATATTGGCCCCTACTCTCTTCTGGCTTCTAGGGTTTCTGCTGAGAGATCTACTGTGAGTCTGATGGGCTTCCCTTTGTGGGTAACCCGACCTTTCTCTCTGGCTGCTCTTAGCATTTTCTCCTTCATTTCAACCCAGGTGAATCTGACGATTATGTGCCCTGGGGTTGCTCTTCTTGACGAATATCTTTGTGGTGTTCTCTGTATTTCCTGGACTTGAATATTGGCCTGCTTGCTAGGTTGGGGATGTTTTCCTGGATAATATCCTGAAGAGTATTTTACAGCTTGGATTCATTCTCTCCACCACATTCAGGTACACCTATCAAATGTAGTTTAGGTCTTTTCGCATAGTCCCATATTTCTTGGAGACTTTGTTCATTCCTTTTTACCCTTTTTTCTCTAATCTTGCCTTCTCGTTTTATTTCATTGAGTTGATCTTCGACCTCTGATATCCTTTCTTCTGCTCGGTCAGTTCGGGTTGAAACTTGTGTATGCTTCGCGAAGTTCTCTTGTTGTGTTTTTCAGCTCCATCGATTCACTTATATTCCTCTCTAAGTTGTTTATTCTCATTAGTATTTCATCAAATCTATTTTCAAGTTTTTAGTTTCTTTGCCTTGTGTTAGAATATGTTCTTTTAGCTCACAGAAGTTTCTTATTACCCACCTTCTGATGCCTGATTCTATCAATTCATCACACTCATTCTCCAGCCAGCTTTGTTCCCTTGCTGGTGAGGAGTTGTCATCTGTTGTAGGAGGAGAGGCATTCTGGTTTCGGGTGTTTTCATCCTTTTTGCACTGGTTTCTTCCCATCTTTGTGGATTTATCCACCTGTCATCTTTGTAGTTGTTGACTTTCAGATTCGGTCTCTGAGTGGACGTCCAGTTTGTTGATGATGAAGTTATTTCTTTCTGTTTTGTAGTTTTTCTTCTAAGATTCAGGTCCCCCTGCTGTAGGACTGTTGAGGCCTACTCCAGGGCCTGCTTGCCCAGGGATCACCTGCAGCGGCCTCTGCACTTGCCCTGGGAGCTGCAATCCTAAGCTGCTCCTAATTGGCCATCTTGGATCCGTGCTTTCAGGCTATTTTATAGATCTCCTAGGCATGTTTTACTCTTCTTTAATTTTATTTATTTATTTATTTTGTTTTCTCTGACTGTATATTTTCAAATAGCCTATCTTCAAGCTCACCAATTTCTTCTTCTGCTTAATTAATTTTGCTATTAAGAGACTGATGCATTCTTCAGAATGCCAATTGCATTTTTTACTCTAGAATTTCTGCTTAATTCATTAATTTATTTTAGACCCTGTGTTAAACTTATCTGATAACATTTTTAGTTTCTTCTATTTGTTACCTTCAATTTCTTTGACTTTTGTCAACATGGCTATTTTGAATTCTATGTCTAAAATGTCACATATCTCTTTGTCTCTCCAGCATTGACTACTGGTGCCTTATTTTATTTGTTTTATGAGGTAATATTTTCCTGGATTGTCTTGATGTTTTCGGATTGTATTGCTATTCGTGGAATATCAGTGTTTCAGCATCTGATATTTAGATATTTATTGTAGCCTTCAAAGCTTTGCTTTGTTTGTTCCTGTCCTTTTTGCAAAGGCTTTCCAGGTATTCAAAGAACTGAAGTGTGGTGACCTAACTTTTTTGTCACTGCAATTGTCTTTATGTTAGTGTGAATGCCAAGCCTAGTAATGCTGTAGTCTTTACAGATTTGTAGAGGTACTGCCATGGTGGTCTTGGATAAGATCTGAAAAAAATTATCTGATTTATAGGCAGACTCTTGTTCTCTTTCTTTCTCCCAATTAAATAGATTTTCTCTGTTTTTAGCTGTCTGGATATGAGAGAAGCATGGCAGAAGCAACCCCGTGGCCACCAACACTGAAACTGTTCTGGGTCAGGTCTGAAGCCAGCACAGCATGTGTTTTTCCCTGATCCTGCTGTGACCACTACCTGCTCATCAATCATGTATATTTAAGGCCTTGGGGCTCTACAATTAGCAAGTGGTATAGCAGGCTAGTCCTGTGTTTTTACCTTTAGGGCAGTGACTTCCTTGAGACCCTGGGTGGATCCAGAGATGCTGTCCTGGACCCAGGGCCTAGACTTGGAAACCTGAAAAATCCACCTGGTGCTCTACTCTATGGCAGCTAAGCTGGCTCCAAAACTGCCAGACAGAGTACTTTCTACTCTACCACTTTCCTCAGGCAGAGGAGTCTCCGTGTGTCTACAAGCATCAGAGGACACAATAGGGAGTACTGCTAGGGTACTATCAGTGTTCACTTAAGGCCCAGTGGTTCTTAAGTTAGCTTGCAGTAAATACTGTCAGTCCTGGGGCTCACACTTCAAGGCAATAGGCTAGCCTTCAGCCCAGGGTTGGTTTATAAATGCCATCTCAAAGCCAAGACCTGGAATTGGGAACCTGAGGAGCCAACCTGGTTTTCTTCTCCACTGTGGTCAAACAGATACCTAACCTGCAAAACAAAGTTCCTTTTATTCCTTTATCTGCTTTTCTCAAGCACAAGGAGTCTTTCCTCATAGCCACCAAATCTATGAATGTTCAAGGTCCACCTGAAACTGGCATCTCTTGAAGTCTCCCTAAGGTTGATGGCATGTACTACCTGATTACCACTGCTCATTATTCAAGACCAAGGCCTCTTTAGTCAGCAGGTAATAAATCCTGCCAGGACTGGATGCTTTCCTTCTGCCAGTGCTCTATACTACTGTGGCTGAGCTGATATCCAAGTTGTAAGGCAGAGTAGTCCTCTTTACTCTTCTGTTTCTTCTTATGTGGAAGAAAGGTTTCTTTTCAAAGCTATGAGCTGTTTTGCCTAGGGTTGGATGGTAAGGGGTGATGCAAGCACTCCCTTAACCTTTGTGGCTGATGTCCCACTAGGTTACATGCCCCTGAAGCCTACTGGCTCTGTACCCAGCTCAGTATTAGGAGTTGCCTAGTCATTACAATTATTGTGGCCTTTCATGTTTATTTAAGACCCAAGACCACTTTAGCCAGTAGTGACAAGGCTTGCTGAAACTCAAGTTCTGACTGCTGTGATGGGTTATTTTTCTCTGGCTAGAGTTGGTTTAAATGCTTCCTCCATGGGCACCGGCTGAGTCCTGCCTGTTGTTGGCAGCACTGAGTTTCAATACAAAGTCACCCATCACTGCATTCTCTCTCTCACAAATGCATAGATTCTCACTCCGCACCACAGAGTTGCTGTCAGGGTTCAGGGGAGAAATGACATTGCCAATTTAAGACTGTCTCTCCGACCCTTTTTAGTAAATCTTTTAGTTACATTAAGTTAAAACCAGATACTGTGATCACTCATCTGATTTTTGTTTCTTGTGAATGTGCTTTTTGCACAGATAGTGGACAAATTTTGTGTTTCTGTGGGAAGCATGATTGGTGGGGGCTTCTATTCGGCCATTTCGATCTACCTCCCCTTCCCTATTTTTAATTGGCTTAGCCATTTACTTATTTAGTTTTAGGATCTGTGTATTTGGGATAAAATTCTTTATGAGAAATATTTTTACAAGTATTTTAAATCACACTGTGGCTTTTATTCTTATGCTATTGACATTAACTTTCACAAGGCAAAGATTTTTAATTAGAAAAGATATCCAGTTTATCATTTTTGTATCTTGGGTTATATATTTGGAGTTGTAGCTAAAAACTTACCACTGTATCCAAGTTCATCTAGAATTTCTCTTTTAATTTTTTAGAACTTTTATAGTTTTGCACTATACATTCAAGTCTGTGATCTATTTCTTTTGTTCCTTTTTTGTGAAGAGTGTAAAATCTATGTCTAAATCAAATTTTTGCAGGTGAATTTCCAGTTTTTTCAATATCATTTGTTAAAATGACTATTTTCCTCTATCATATAAACTTAGCTCCTTAGCGCCTTTGTCAAGTTTCAATTGATGTTATTTATCTGGGCCTGTATGCAGGCTCTTATTCTGTTCCACTGATCTATTTGTGTACTGTTTTGTCAATAGCACAAAGTCCTGGTTACTTGGATTTGTAATAAGTTTTGAAATCAGATACTGTCAATCCTGTGACTATACTCCTTCAGTATTGTGTTGCATATTCTAAGTCTTTGTTTCTTTCTATAAACCTTAAAATGGGATTGTTAACATTCACAGAGTAACTTGCTGTAATGCTGATGTGAATGTCTTGAATCTCTAGATAAAGTTGAGAAGTACTGACAATAAAATGTATCCCAATTTATTTAGTTTTTTAAAATTTATTTCATCAGAGTTTTGTTGTTTTCTTCATATAGATTTATACATATCTCATTTTGCGGACAGTGATATAAATAACATTGTGTTTTAAATTTCAAATTTGACTTCTTTATTGCTGATATACAGAAAAGCGATTGACTTTTGTATATTAACCTGTATTCTGTGACTTTACAATAATTACTTATTACAGCTAGTGCTCGACTTACAACCACAATTAGTTCCAACAGACCGGTCGTAACACGATTTGGTCATAAGTTGAGTAGGCTATATGTACAGTACTGTGAAATGATGTTATAAAAATCTTTAAGTCATATTTTATCATAATTTTTTTTCATTATTGTTATATATCATAATTTTCTTTGTTCATTTTATGCCATTTTTATCATCTCTACACCACTTTGTTTCTTATTTTTACATTCATCAGGTTTAAGTAAAACACTGCATTACCAGTACAACTGGTTTAATATTTGCAAAACATACAAAATTACAAAATACAGGTGCATACAAAAATACAAAATGCAGGTGTAAAAAATACCATAGGAAACATTTTCCCAATTGCAAACCATATCAAAATATATAAACATGTACGAAACATTTTATTGGCCGCTGGTGCTTGGCTGCAGATCATTGTTGTCGTCATCTGAGGCAGCAGTTGGGGTTACCAGAGTTGGTTTTTTCATAAACATGGTGAAATTTGTCTGAATTGTATGTTTCTTTTTTTATTCATAAATTTCACTATATGGATGAAACACATCGTGCGCCATCCGTTCAATCCTTGCAAATCGTTCGATGTTTGGGTCCATTGCTTCGAAATGCATAAGAAGTTTATTCAATAAAGATAGACCGTATGATAATCCCTTAATGGTGAACTTTATTTCTGGCTCTTCCTCTTCGTTCTCTGCTTCTCTTCTTTCTTCTTCTGCCACTCTTTCTTCTTCCAGTTCGATTAGCTCTTCATTTGTAAGTTCTCCGGATTCTTTGTCTAGCAACTCTTTGACATCTTCCATTTCACACTCCAAAGAAAGGTCTTTAGCAAGTTTTACTATTTTTTCCCGAATCGTTTCAAGTTCATGTTCACTGTCAAATCCATCAAAATCATTAACATAGCACTTAACAAAATTTTTCCAGATGCCATTCATGCACTTTGTCATCACAGCCTCCCAGGTGGTAGCGGTATTCTTGATACACATCAAAATGTTGTAGTGTTTCCAAAAATCTCACAATGTTAGTTCTGAGTCAGCATCTATAGTGGATATTGCTTGAGCGAAGGTGGTTCAGAGATAGTTGGCCTTTAATGTAGCAATCAAACCTTTGTCCATAGGCTGGCTGAGTGGAGTCATGTTTGGCGGAAGAAAAACAAATTTTACATCTGGATGGAGATCGCCTAGATGTGGTGGGTGTCCAGGCGCATTATTGAGTAGCAATAAAATCTTGAAAGGAATATCTTTTTCCAAACAATATTCTCGAACTTGAGGAATAAAACAGTTCATAAACCAGTCTTCAAACAATCCTTGTGTCATCCATGCTTTACATTGAGAACGAAAGTAGATGGGCAGTGTGTGCTTGTTAACATTCATGAATGCACGTGGATTGTCTGAGTGATAAATTAAGAACGGCTTCAGCTTAAACCCTGTGATGTTCCCGCCAAGCAGCAGAGTTAGCCTCTCCTTAAATGCTTTAAATCCCGGCATGCTTTTGGCCTCTTTGTGAATATAAGTGCGTGCTGGCATCTGTTTCCGAAATAATCCAGTTTCATCAACATTGAAAATCTGTTCTGATATCCCTCATCTGTAATTAATTCAACCAGGCTATCAACAAACTTACATGCTCCTTCCTCATCCGCACTCGCTGCTTCTCCAGTCACTCGAACACTATGCATTTGGAATCTTTTCTTGAATCTCTGGAACCAGCCAGTGCTTGCTACAAATTCTTGACTGTAATCTTCTCCAGCACACTCCTTCAGAGTCTGAAATAGACTTCTCGCCTTCATCTGCACAATAAAAAGAATTAATGGTGTCCGTTTTTGAATTTGATCTTCCATCCAAATACATAGCGATTTCTCCATTTCGTGGATGGCCCGCTTCTTTGCTTTGTTATAACTGTTGATCGCATGGGTGCAGAACATTTCACAGCTTCACAAATTCTTTCATTATCTTTCTAAATCGTCGACACAGTCGAGTGTGATAACTTCGTATCACGTGCGATCACATTCACTTTCTTTCCTCCTTCATACTGATTAATTACGTTCATTTTCGTGTTGAGATCGATGGCCTTTCTTTCATTCTTGGCAGGCTGAGGCGTAGACAAAGACAATTTCCTCTTGGTAGACATCTTGGGAGGGGTTTAATGAAAAATATCCAAGACACAAAACACAAATTGCTGTTCCGAGTCTGGGATAACAGTTGAAATGGTGCATGAAGAGATGGTAGTGCTGCCGGAAGCTGGTCCGCACTGTTGTACTCACAGCTGGAAAACGTTTGTGCTGTCAGATGCAGAGCAGTCAGATGCAGAGCTAGTGATTGTGGTCATAAAGTCGAGTGGTCGTAAGTTGCATAGGTCGTAAGTCGATCAATACCTATAGTTCCAGAAGTTTTCTCTCTATTCATCTAGATTTTCTACACAAACAAGTATGCCATATGCAAACAAAGGCAGTTTGATTTCTTTATTCCCAATTTGTACGTCTTTTATTTTATTTTGTGTCTTATGGCATTAACTAGGACATCGAGTATGATGTTGAAAAATAGCAGTAAGAGAGGATATGATCTTAGCAAAAAGGCTTTAAGTTTCTCACCATTAAGTATAATGTTAACTGTAGGGTGTTTTTGGACATATTCTTTATTGAGTTGGGTACATTTCCCTCTATTTTTAGTTTTCTGAACATTTTTATTATAACTAGTGTAGGATTTTTTTCAAGTGCTTTTTCTGCAGCTATTGATTCAATCATGTAATTTTTCTGCTTTAGCCTGCCTGATGACATAATGAATTCCACTAATTAATCTTTAAACATTGAGCCATTAAAATGAGCCATTAAAATCTTTAAATGTTGTAATGGATTTATCTGGTTTTGGTGTTTGTGTAGTGCTGACCTCATACAATAAAAATGTATTCCATCTGCTTCTGGATTGGTGCTTTCTGTTTTCAAAAAAAAATTATTTATTCAATTTTTAAATAGATACATGCCCATGCAAATTGTCTATTTCTTCTTGTGTGAGTTTTGTCAGACTGACTTTGAAGGAATCTGTTCATTTCCTATGTATTATCAAATATGTTTCCATGAAGTTGTTCACAGTATTTGTTATCTTTCTCTTGTCCATAAATTATAAAGTTTTGTTTTCTTTTTTATTTGAGGTATTGGTGGTTTATATTCTTTTTATTTTTCTTAGCCAGTCCAGAAGCCCATTGATTTTATAAATCTAAAAAAACAAACAAAAAAAAAAAAAAAAAAAAAAAAAAACACTGCTTTGAATTTCATTGAATCTCCCTATTAGATTCGTGCATTGCTCTGTTTTTTATTTCTACTACTTATTTTGGAGTTCATTTTCTATTTTTTTATTATCCTGAGATGAAAACTTTGAGTATTTCTTTTATATATGTCTTATTTTCTAATAGATGCGGTTTTTATTTTAATATGTTCTTTTACTATTTAAATAAAATACAAAAAAAAAAATGAAAGAAGCATTGTTTAGAGGAACTGCCACCACAATCTTTGACACACTATTATTTTCCTTTAAATTATGCTTTTAAAAATGTGTATTTTTTTTATTGTTCTCTTCTCCTGAAATATAAATTGGATTTTTTTCTCAATCTTTAATGTTAGCTTCTGAAGTAATTATGAAGATTCATTACATAGGTAAACATGTGTCATGGAGGTTTGTTGAACAGATTACTCCATCAACCAGGCATTAAATCCAATACTCAAGAGTTATATTTTCTACTCCTGTCCCTCCCCACAATGTCCACCCTCGAGTATTGGCCCCCAATCTCTTCTGGTTTGTAAGGTTTCAGCTGAGATGTCCATCGTTACCCTGATGCAGTTCCCTCTGTAGGTAACCTGCAGTTTTTCTCTAGATGGTTTTAACATTTTTTCTTTCATTTCAACCTTTAAAAATTTGAATATTATGTGTCTTGAGGATAATTTCCTTGTCTAAAATTTTGCGAAAGTTGAATGTTCTTCCTGGATCTGAGAGTTGGCCTCTCTAGCGAGGTTGGGGAAGTTTTCATTGATGATATCCTAAAATATGTTTCCAAGTTGTTTGCTTTTTCTTCCTCCCTTTCAGGGATGCCAATGATTTGTAGATTTGGCCTCTTTACATAATCTCATACTTCTTAGAGATTTTGTGCATTCCTTTTTTACTTTTTTTGTACTTTGTTTGACTTTTTTATTTCAGAGAAGCAATCTTTAAATTCTAAAATTATTTGTTCAGCTTCGTTTATTCTGTGGTTAATACTTGTGATTAAATTGTGACATTATTGTATTATTCAACTCTGTCAGACCCATTAGTTTCTTTTTTGTACCAGTTGTTTCATCTTGTATTGCTGTATTGTAATTCTTAGTTTTTTTAGACTGGGTTTTGCTGTCTTTCTGAATCTCAATATCTTCATCCTATCCATATTCTATTTTTATTTTTTGAGACAAAGTCTTTCTCTGTTGCTCAGGCTAAAATTCAGTAGTGTGATCTCAGCTAACTGCAACCTCTGTCTCCCAGGCTTAAGCTGTTATCCATCCTCAGCCCCCCAACCATCTGGGACTGCAGGCAGGGGCCACCATTCTTTTTTTTTTTTTTTTTTTTTTTGGTAGAGATAAGTTTTTATCATGTTTCCCCGGCTGGTCTAGAAACTCCTGAGCTCAAAGCAATCCACCTGCCTCAGCCTCCCAAAGTGCTGGAATTACAGGTATGAGCTGATCACACCCAGCTCCCTATCCACATTACAAAATATATTTCTGTCATTTTAGCCAGCTCAGTCTGTTAAAAACTCTTATTTGAGAACAAGTGTGGTTGTTCGAAGGTGTCAGTTGAGAAAAATAATGAAACAAGTCTCAATAATTTGAGGCAGATTATTTGCCAAAGTTAAGCATGTGTGTCTGGAAGACAGGTATATGTCTCTCTCCAAAGATGATTTTTGAGGGCTCCAAATTTAAAGGAGAAAAGAGTGGATATTGAGAAGTATACAATTTTCACATAAGAGAAGGGTAAAGAAAAATATTCACGCCTTTGTCTGACTCAGTGAATCTGCATTTTTTTACATAAGGTGACATGGACGAGTGGGGTAGAGAAAAATGCAGGGAATCTGCATTTTACATAAGATAATATAAACAAAATGGAGTAGGGTAACAATCAGATATGCAGTTGTGTCTGGTGGGCCAAAGGTGACTGCCCCTGTAAAGATAAGCTATCAATTTACATTGCCCTGGTGAAATTTTAACAGAAACACTTTGAAAGATCTTGAAGCTCACTAGGAATTTCACTGTGGGCAAAATATGGAGATGTGTAGCTTTTCATCTTGTAGCCATCTTATTTAGGAACAAAAAGGGGAAGGCAAGTTTGTGTGACCCAGTTTCCAGCTTGAATTTTTCCCTTGGCTAAGTGAATTTACAGTCCCAAAATTCAATTTTTTCACATTATCCTCTTTGAAAAAAAAGTTTGTGAGAAAGCGTTTTAAAAAGAATACGGGTTCCTGGCCTCACTTACTTCTTTTCTCCTTATGTGAGCTGATTTCTCATCGCTAGGGTAGCTAATTCTTAGAAGTTCAGGTCCCATGTCACTGGGAAGACTCATTCCTAGGAGGTCATGTCCCACATTGCTATGAAGGCTCCCTCCTAGGAAGTCATGTTCTATGAAGATAAAAATAGGGGGAGAAAAGAAGAAAAAAGGAAAGGAAAAAAATATGTATGGATGGATTTAGGCAAGATTTATAGCAACAAAAGGAAAGCAAACCTGGAAGTTGAGTCAGTCTATATTACTGCCTCCTCAATTAGAGCAATTCTCTGGGCGATCATTACCCTATCCGTTTCGTTGTACATTGACTTTTTAGCAACCCATATCATAACAACATTGTAAGCAGAAACAGAAATAAATAATATTGTTATTTTTATTGTAAGCAATAGCTTCTGCCACCAAATTTTCCGGGATTCAAACCAACCACTCAACCAATTGATTAGTGAGGGTTTGGGGTCTGACATATAAGTTTTCATATTAGTCATAAGTCAGGTTATGTTCTTCAATTCATCTGGAATATACACACAACATTCTGTTCTTATGATGGCGCAGGTCCCCTCTTGTGCAGCCATGAGTATATCTAAAGTGACACAGTTTTGCAGCGCAGCTTTTCTCATAATCATGACCTCATTGTTCAGTAAGAAGATACTCATACAGCTATCATTCATTCAGGACCTTTTAGGTGTAATTCATTAAGGCTTCTATATTCCATATAACATCTTTAATACCTATCCTTGGCACAAAGATTGGAGCTAAGTGATTATATCATTGAAATATCAAATGTGTCCAATGAGATTGTAAATAAAAAAGGATTTCTGGTTTTGGCAGGCTCTGAATTACTCGTCTTTGTGCCCAGCATAACCTAGGGAACATCATCATAAACAGCCTGGAGGTAACCATGGCCATAAATTGGTGCCACATAGCCAATATGTCCCATTTGGAGCTAGCAAATAAATACCTTGTTGTTGCATCCAATCGGTGGCATGCCACTTGGTGTCTCGTAATATGACAATGTGGTTACAGCATTCTCCAGATATCTATCCTATATCTCTCACACTGTTTGGCCACAGGTCCTTGGTGTTGTTTATTTGCACCCAGCACAAAGGGGCATTTTGGCTGAGTTGGCCAAATGAAGGGGTGAGCCAGGTAAATTCATCTAAAATTTGCATTATTTCAATTTGAAAATGAGTCATTGTTTTGGGTGCAGTTACTACCGTCTGTTTTGTGCGGGGAGATGCTAAAGTGAGAGCTAATGAGCTGGTCCTTTCCACTGAAAAATTTTCCCATGTCTGTTGTTCTTAAAAGTGTTTTGATAGGCCAATTATAAATATTGTCTTTTGTTATGCCAGCATTAAGAAATCCAGACCATTTCTATGATGTAATACATTTTCGGTATTCTATCCAGTGCTGACCTTGGAAGGGGAATACCCATCATGACAGGCCAGAGCCACTGGAAAAAGACATGAGTCTGAATATTCAGCAGGTGTCCTTTCGTAATCTGCATAATCATGAACCCATTGTAGAAACAGGTTTATTTTATGAGCATCAGTAGGTGGCAGTGGCAAGAAGGTGTAGGAATATAGGCTCAATAATAGCAAAGTTATTAAATCAGACAAGGGAAGTGTCTGTTCTATAAGACACCAGTTGCCAGTATCTCTAGGACAATAATTGTAACTGTTATGGTACAATAAATATAGGCATTCCTTTTTATACAAGCCTGGTCCTATGGCTGGCATTTAAGCTGTCCACAACACCTGACGTCTGCTTCTAATCCTGGGTTGAAAGTCAATGTACAATGAACTGGAGGTGAGGGTATTTGGTGGGAGTTACAGTCCACTCAGAAGGTTGTGCCTTTTTGAGAGACGTGAATCCATGAGTCTACACCCTCTAATTTTGCAGCAAATGTATTAGTCATTAGTAGCTGGTATGGGCCCTTCTATTATGGTTGAAGGGAATACTTTATTAGATATCTTTTCCAATAGACAAAATCTCCAGGTTGCAGATCATGGCCAGGCAGCTTATCTTCAGGGAGCACACTTCAAGAAAATTTCTTTACCAAATCTTGGATTTTTCTAAGATGATAAATAAGTCCTTCACAATATTGCAATATGTCTCTCTTGATGGAATTTGAATTGCTAATTTTCATTGTCATACACGTGGGCTTTTCTGTTATAATTTTTTTTCATGTGTTTGTTCGCTGCACAAATGACCTCTTTTGAAAAGTGTCTATTCATATCTTTGCCCTCTTTTTGATGTTTTTTTTTTTTTTGGAAATTTATTTAAGTTCTTTGTAGATTCCAGATATTAGCCCTTTGTCAGATGGCTAGTTTGCAAAAATTTTCTTCCATTCTGTGGGTTGTCTCTTCACTCTGATGATAGGATCTTTTGCTGTGCAAAAGCTCTTTAGTTTAATTAGATCCCATTTGTCAATTTTGGGTTTTGTTACCATTGCTTTTGATGTTTTAGTTATGAAGTCTTTGCCCATGCCTATGCCCTGTATGGTATTTCCTAGGTTTTCTTCTAGGGTTTTTATGGTTTTAGGTCTTACATTTCAGTCTTTAATCCATCCTGAGTTAATTTTAGTATAAGTTGTAAGGAAGGGATCCAGTTTCAGCTTTCTGCATGTGGTTAGCCAGTTTTCCCAACACCGTTTATTAAATAGTGAATCTTTCCCCCATTGCTTGTTTTTTTCAGGGTTGTCAAAGATCAGATGATTGTAGATGTGTGGTATTATTTCTTAGGCCTGTGTTCTGTTCCACTGGTCTATATATCTGTTTGGGTACCAGTACCATGCCATTTTAGTTACTGTAGCTTGTAGTATAGTTTAAAGTCAGGTAGCGTGATATGCCTCCAGCTTTGTTCTTTTTGCAGTCTGAGTTTGACCTGGGATGCTCAAGCTTGGTGGATGGAGTGGCATCCACCATAGCTGAGGCTTGAGTAGGTGGTTTTATCCTCACCGTGTAAACAAAGCCACTGGGAAGTTCGAACTGGGTGGAGCCCACCACAGCTCAGAAAGTCTGCTGAGGCCAGATTGCCTCTCTAGATTCTCTCCTCTTTGGGCAGGGAATCTCTGAAATAAAAGCAGCTACCCTAGTCAGGGACTTATAAATAAACCCCCCACCTCCCTGGAACAGAGCACCTGGGGGAAAGGGCAGTTGTGGGTGCAGCTTCAGCAGACTTAAACATCCCTGCCTGGCAGCTCTGAAGATAACAGTGGATCACCCAGCACACTGTTCAAGCTCTGATAAAAGGCAGACTGCCTCCTCAAGTGACTTCCTGACCCCCAGTGTATCCTGACTGGGAGACACCTCCCAGTAGGTGCCAACAGACACCTCATACAGGGTAGCTCTGGCTGGCATCTGGAGGGTGCTCCTCTGGGATGAAGCTTCCAGAGAAGAAACAGGCAGCAATCTGTACTTTTCTGCAGCCTCCATCAGTGATGACCAGGCAAACAGGGTCTAGAGTGGACCTCCAGCAAACTCCAGCAGACCTGCAGCAGAGAGCCTTGACTGTCCATTTTTTAATTGGCTGCCCTTAGAGGGTTAAATATCCTCTCTCCTTCCATAGTATCCCAAAGTCATGAGCAACCCAGAAAGCACAGCAGCTCTTACTGTATGTTTGTAACTTTGTCTTCTGCCAATTTACAAGCTTGGGTCATGGCAATTAATTTGTCCACTCGAGCTGATCTGGCCTGGGAAAGGGAACCAACTTCAATTAACTCTCGTAAGGACATCACAGCATATCCTGCTCTAAAATTTCAATTCTCTCCTCTTAAATAAGACCAACCACTATACCATTCTATTTCAGCATTATCCAGTGGCATTTCTTATAGGACTCTCCTGGGGATGAGAAGTCAGTCAGTCATCAGGACACAGTCATGAACAGTTTTTTTGGAAGGGTCCAAAAAGAGAGTGGCTGAGTTAGGATTATTACCGTGGGAAACAGTGATATTGGGAGATGATAAAAGCAAAATTTTATAAGAGGACACATAGTTGACAGATGTTATGATGAGAGTTTAGAGAGGTAACAAGAGAATGCGGCACAAAAATGGGAAGGGGTGATCCCGTGATTATTTCTTCAACAGAGTTGTAATAAAGAGCTATGGCTGCCTTTTATCTTACACGAGGAAGCAACCCTTAAGCCACAGCACTCAAGTACAGCTGTTGGCTATAATAGCGTATAGGTCTCTGATGATCACAATGTTTCTGGGCCTGTACCCCCCATGCAGTACCTCCAATTTTGTGTACAAAAAGGGAGAAAGACAATGTGTAGTTTCGGTGACCTAAGGCTGGGGTATTAGTTAGAATTTCCTTTATTTATTGTATAGCTGATTGTCCCTCTGGAGCCCACATGATGGCATCAGATAGCACGTATTTTAGGTATGCATACAGAGGGTGAGCCATAAGGGAGAAATTTGTTATCCAGTTTCTACAATAGCCTGCCAGGCCCAAAAATGCTCTAAGTTGTTTCTCAGTGACAAGCATTGCAAAAGCTAAAATTCCTCTCACTCTATCAGGGTTGATACTCAGTCCTTTGACCAAAATAATATCCCCAAATACTTAACTTTTGGTAACCGTAGCTGAAGTTTGTCTGTAGACACTATGTGTCCTTTGGTGGCCATTTGAGTAAATATAGACTATCTTCCTGAGAGAAAGAGAGTGTGTTTGAACAAAGGAGAAGGTCATCTACATACTGGATGAATGTTGAGCTTTGGGGAAAATTTAAATTCTTTAAATTAGCTTATAATATTTGGGAGAAGTAACTGGGACTTACTGTCTATCCTTGGGACATTATAGCCCACATATTTTGCTGTTCTTTCCAAGTAAAGGGAAACAAATATTGGCTGTCTGTATCTACAGAAATACTAAAGAAGGCACTGCAAAAATCCACAACTGAGAAATACTAGCTGGTAGTCAGTATAGCTGGTAGAAGTATATATAAGTTCGGGACTACTGGGTGTCTGGGTATTATGATATTGTTCTTTGACCTCAAGTCCTGCACAAATCTCCATCCTCCCCCACTTGGGAAGGGAATATAGGGCTGTTGCAGGCATGTGTGCAGGGAATAATGAGCTCCTTTTTCAGATAATCTTGTAGAATAAGGCAATTCCACTTATGGCTGCCTGTTGTAGAGGATATTGTTTAAGTTTGGATAGGAGTTTCCTTGAGTTTATCTCTACCATAATTGGAGTGGCTGAGAATATTTTCCCTCTGTCTGTATTTGACTGAGACCATAAGTGAGAAGGGCCATATTAAGTAAGTACTCTGCTTCTAGGGTTTACAGGAAGATTGAGAAAGTAAAAAAGAATTTTACTCTTTTCTGCTCTTTATTACAATGTTCTTTCTTATCTCCTAATATTTCCTTCTCTGTCTCCATTTCATTTTCCCAGTTACAAAATGATATTTTAACATTACTAGAACTAAATTGTCATACATTGTCAGGACTTTTTTTTTTTAATTTGGTATTTTTTGTCTACTGGCTCTAGTTCTTTAAAAAGTTTACCTTTTGATGAAAAAGGGATGTGGGCATTATGGATGTTGAGGAGATCATAGCCCAAAATTTTGACAGGGTATCCAGAGCATATTAGAAACATATGGGACTGACTGAGTGTGTCACATTTAGAACCTGTGGTGGAGGAGCTTAACCTGACAAAATGGTAAGGTACAGGTTTGGACTTAAAACATAAGATGGTTTTATTAGACACACCCACTATGTTAATTTTTTCATTACACTGAGGATTGGGGTTTATAAATTAGGTGAGATTTATCAGAGATATTGTTGTATCTATGTCAGTTGAGGTAGTTGTAAGCTTATGGTTTATTATTATGTTAATTTTTCCCAATCTGTTTGTCAGAATACAATATTTCGTGAGATGAAACCCTGTACTTCCTCAAAGAATCCCTAGTCTTCCTGAGTTGCATTCTCCTGCCATTTCTTTTGTTGAGCCTAGGGCAGTTCCTGTTAGGTGTCTCAGTCTATTAAAGTAGTAACAGACTGGAGGGAAGAGATGTCAAATAGAGGGAACTTAAAATCTTTCTGGGGCTGAGAGATTTGAGAAGTTAGTTGCTTTAGCTGTAAATGCATAACTCGGGCAATCCTCCATTTATCTTTTTTTAATCATAGTGCAGGATAATTTGTAAGCTATGTAAACTAGTTTATTAATTCTGACTGTGGCCCATTTTGTCATGTGGCATTATACAAGGGAGGATAAATCATCATCTAGTCCATTCAAGAAATTTGCATTTAATTATGTACATTTTAATTTTTTTCAAAGCAATCAGCTATCATCCCACAATATTGTCTTAAATTTTTATCAAACCATGTGAAATTATCTAAAACTGATTCATTTGTGTTCTGGCAACATTGTTGGACTTAAATTCCAATCCACAACCATTTGCAACACTGAAGAAATGATATTGAACAGAGCAGTTGCTCATTTTCATGCATCTCTGTGCCTGTTTTCTGGGTTTTGGGGGGGCTGGCTGTTGTGACTCTATTGGTCCTTCAGGGGTCAAATCTGCTATAGGGTCTGACCACTGTGATTTTCCCCACCATTCCCCGACTTTAGCTTCTGAGACCAATATGTGAACTAACTCATAAAGATCTGAATGACATTGGTCATAGGTTCTGATGATGAGCTCAAATTCTTAGGCAATCCTAATTGGATCTTTATGGGGATCAGAAAATTTTTTTAACTATGCCTTGCAGCTCATCGTTTGACCAGGGTCGGTAGACAACCTCTGGGGTTCCCCTACCTGTTACCAGTTGTTCCTGAAACGGAGTGATCATGAAAGATGTCCCTGCAGTGTCCCCCTTTTCCACATCTTTCAGATTATAGATTGCCACTGGGGCTGTCAGAAAATCATCATGGTGTATCGTCTTTGAAGTTAGACTCCTGACTGCCTTCTGTTTAGTGACTGGTAGACATGCAGAAGAAGGAAGGGATAGATCTTGTCTGGGAAGTTCAGAGAGGTCAGGGTAGAGCGGGGTTGTAGGTGGAAGTGGGGGAGGTACCAAGGGTGAAGTAAGGGATTCCCAGGATTTCTTTAAGATAGATAAAAGAAAATTCTTGGTTAGCATTTATAAGTTGTTTGTTGGCATCCTGTAGGGAGATGAGACAGTCTTCCCCACTTTTGCTACTCTTCAGATACCACCAAAAGTAGTTTTTGTGCCTGGATTTTCCATTCTCATTTGCAAGTACACTAAATTGGGCATCTCAAAAAATTCCCATTTAGGACATTGTAACTTAGACTCTGCTTTAGTTACAGTAGTCTACCTGATTAAATATTTGCATGATGATGCGCCATAAGTATTTTGCATATACCAGGACAGTTTTTAAAGGGGGAACATTACATTCCACAGCTGCTGGGGTTTTAGCTAATTTGCCTCATTTCCCATAATTTAGAGTTTCCTTTTGGATTTGACCAAATTGGGACGTGTGTCAGACCAAAAATATGCTGTTTGTAGACCTAGCTTTTCAGGGCCATTACTTCCTGAACTGGTTCAGTTCACCCGTGTCACTGCCTGGCACTATGTGTCAGGGGCTCAAGGTGCAGGAGGGGTCAGCTCCTTATATGCACCTGCTAGCTTAGATTAGAATCTAAGTATGTTCTTCTGAGGAGAAAACCTATTTAGAGCTGCTGTACATCTTAGGGAGTGTTTCTCCCAGACACCCTCATGTGATCTCGTCACCTGAAAATGCCCAGAAAGGATGAGGGGAGCAAGATCCTCTTATTTCTTTGGAGTGAAAGATTCCACACTCATGAGCTAGAAAGTTCAGAGTTAGTCAAATCCAACAGGGGAAAGAACCAAAACACACACACACACACAACACACACACACACACACACACACCAACGAGATGGAAACAAACAGCAAAACTAACAATGATCACACAAATTAAATGATTTTTTACTGCTCTAAGTGTAAGCAGGAATTAACACCAGCTGGTTGTTAATGCTAATTTTAGTTATTTAAAAGAATTTGCAAGACAGAATTCCAAACCAATTTCTTACCTAGTGATGGTGACTCAAGCTTAAGATGCCTCTTCACTAATGCAGATGCAGACAGGCTCCCCTTCCTTGATGGAAGCAAATAGAAACTTCCTCGAGAAAGAGGCTTTTTAACAGCAAATGCCAGATATGGGTGATGGGAAGGAAGGCAGCAAATCACACTGCCATGTGTGTACCTATGCAACAATCTTGCATGTTCCTCACATGTATCCCAAAACCTAAAACGCAATTTAAAAAAAAAAGGATAATGGCCCCTCAAAAAAAGTGTTGGGAGATCAGAGATACCTGGAGGAAAGAGGTCCTGGACTTTAACAAATCATCCTATCAGTTTGGGCTATAAGGTACCCAGGCCAGTATCAAGCACGGAGAGGAGAGCCGCTGCAGGCTGGGTCACCATCACTCAGGATCTCTTTGTGGTTACCAGATATCAATAAAGAAAAATGACAAGATGAGTATCAAGCATTTTAGAAGGCTTATTTGCCAAAGTTAAGGATGTGCACCCAAGAGATAGGTCTATGCCTTTCTCCAAAGATGATTTGATGACTCCAAATTTAAAGGGAAAAGGGCAGAATATTGAAAAGTACACAATTTTCATGTAAAAGAAGGGTAAGGAAAAATAGTCATTCATGCCTTTGTCTGACTCAGTGAATATGCATTTTTGTTGTTGTTGTTTTTACATAAGGTGACATAGACAAATGGGCTGAGAAAAAATGCAGGGAATCTGCATTTTACGTAAGATAACATAGGCAAAATTGGGCAAAGGGGAACAATCAGGTATCCATTTGTGATTGATGGGCCAAAAGTTACCACCTGCAAAGATAAGCTATCAATTTACATTGGCATGGTGAAATTTTAGAATAAACACAATAAAAGATCTTGAAGCTCACTAAGAATTCCATTGAGGGCAAAATATGAGGGACACCTGTAGTTTTTCATCTTGTAGCCATCTTATTTAGGAATCAAAACGTGAAGGCAGGTTTGTGTGACCCAGTTCCCAGCTTTTCTTTTCCCTGTGGCTAAATGAGTCTGTGGTCCCAAAATTTAATTTCCTTTCACAAAGGACATACAATACCCTAATCATTGTATTTACCTGAGTTCTTGACTTGGTTCTTTCTCATCTCTGCATGTGGGTGCTCCTTTAACTGCAGTGCAGACTTAGTACAGTCAATCAACTTCTTTTCTGGGTGTTTTCACAGGGCCAAGACTTTGCCCATTGTCTTTATTTCAAGCTGACTTCTAGCCTTTAGTTTCGAAGGTGGATATGTTAGCGAGGTATTTTTAGTGTTGATGCTTTGGGATGTGATCCAGTAGGTGGCACTTAGGCTTATTGGTTAGTTGGTAGACTCTTGCTCAGTTGCGTGACTCTCTCATGTTTTGTCACAATTGCAGTCATGTTCCCCAGAATGTTCTGAAAGTGTGAGTTTCTCTCCCCCTTGAATCCTGACTGTAGATCACAGCTTGGCACTCCTGTATTGCCTACTGCAGTTCTAGAATGATGTCAGTGTTTATGTTCCTTCCTCAACTTGGAGGCAGCAGAGGAAGGGACCTTAGTAGTGGCTGTGGCCAAGGGTGTTTTGCTTCTCTCCTAGTGTCTCCAACTCAGAAAAATGCAGTATAACAATTGCTCAGTGAAATCATCCCAGGATGGAGAGTCTGTGTTGCGTGGTCGGGTCAGAGATTCCCTGTCTGGTGATGAGCAGTATGGGGTGCATGGGACTTATGGGAGATGGCCTGGTTTCCTCCACATGGGCCAACTGAACCTTTTTGGAAGTGTAGCTAAGCCACATACGGTTTTTGCTTCTCTGTTAGTCCAAGCATAGCAAGGGCAGTTCCACTGCAGACGCAGTTGCAGGGAGGATTTCAGTTACCCTGAGGGGCTCTGTCCAGGGAATTGCCAAGTTGGTATTGGATCAATAGCTCTGATGGATTGGCTAGAGACTCAGGCCTGGAAGACCTGCCTGATGAGGAGATATTGGAATGAGCACCCATGTAAATCTATCCTCTCTTTCGTAGGTCTGCTGTGGTATGCTGAGGGCTCACTCCAGTTCCTAGTCATTTCAGATTTTCCAGTACCTGGAGGTATCACTAGTGAAAGCTATAAAACAGCATAGATGACATCTTGACCCTACCTCTGGGAGCTTCATTCCTGGAAGGTGCGCACCTATTGCTGGCCCAAATGCACAGTACAATGTGGCAAGAGACCCTAGTTGGGATGTCCTGCTCAGTAAGGAATAATATCATTGGGGACCTGCTTTAAAAAGCAGTCTGGTCATGTTTTCTTAGAGCAGCTATGCTGTACAGGGTATCTACTTCAGGTCCCCGTAACCTCAAACACTTCAAAGCCCCAAAACTGGAATATCTAAGCCATCCAAACAGCAAAGAGAGTGGCTCCCTCTTCCCTCTGGGAGCTCCATCCAAAGGAGGTTTGAAACCTCTGTAAGCCTGAGAACACCAACAGGCATAGCTGGAGACCCCAGTTGGGAGGCTCCACCCAGTGGTGAGAAATGGAATCAGGAAGCCACTTCAAAAAACAGCCTGGCCACATTTTTTTTTTTTTTTTTTTTTTTTTTTCCTGATCAGCTGTGCTATGCTGGGAGACAGCCTCAGTCCCCAGTCAGCTCGGACTCTCCATAGCCTAAAGGCTTGAATGGCTATGTTGCCAAAACAGCCATGATAGAAGCTCACCCCTCCCTCTGGGAGCTCCCTTCCAAGGAGGTTTCAAATCTCTCACTGTAGAAAATTGGTGGGGGTGGCTGGAGGCTTCTGTTGACAGGTCCCACCCAGTGTGGAAGAACGATATTGATAACCCACTTTAAAAAGCAGTCTGGCCACGTTTTTGTAGAGCAGCTGTGTTGTGCTCGGAGATCCCTTCTACCCCCTCTCAGCTTGGAATCTTCAAAGCTCATAGGCTGGAGTTGCTAAGTCATCTAAACAGCAAAAATGGTGACAAACCACTTCCTCTGGGAACTCTTCCCCACGGAGGTGCAACGCTGTTAATGGTGGCTGGCTGGAATTCCAAGCCCCTGTGTCTTATCTTAGGAGTTACCATAGAAGTGAGGCCTGCAGGATGTCTCTGGGCAGCCTTCTGGATTCACAGCTTTTACCAGGAGTCCATATGAGGATTTAACCTCCCACTTTGCCAGAGATGCATCTACGTTGGCCAGGGAGCCTAGAAATCCCAAGTATCCAAAGCTCCTGGTTCTCTGTGAGTGCCCAAATGGCTTCTCTGCTGAGACTCTGTGTATCTCTGCCTGTCAGACTGAAGGCCCCAGTTGAGTGGGTTTATGAGGGGCTCTCCTGACCCTAGAGTTGCAGAGAAACCATGGGAGAAGTATAGGACCCTGGGACCACACATTCATTCACCACTTTCCTCGTAGTTATATTGTAGCTGGGAGATGCTTTTAACTTGAAATCTGGAACTGATACAGCTTCAACAATTGTCACAAATATGTTACTTTAAAATATTTAAGTTATTTATGGAGAAATTTTATTTTAATTCACCCACTTATTGACTCCCTCAACAGATTTAGGTTGTTATTATCTATATTCTGTGATTATATCTATTAAAGAGGTCAGGGTATCAGGAGATGGATCTTTTGTGAAGGTGATTAAGTTTTCCAGCAGATTCTTTATTAATGGGGTTAGTGCATTATAAAGTAAGTGCAAGGAAGCTAATTTCTGCCTTCTATTATGTGAGGAAACAGTGAAAACATGCTATGAAAAAGTAGACTTTTACTAGACATCAAATCTGCCTGTGTCTTGGACTTCCCCACATCCTAAACTTTGAGAAATATACCTCTGTTTTATATAAGCCTGTCAATATGTGTTTTGTTATAGCATCCTGAGCAAACTAAGAAAATGTGATGGTTAACACTGAGTGTCAATTTGATTGGATGGAAGCTTGCAAAATATTGTTCCTGGGTGCATTTGTGAGGATGTTGCCAGAGGAGATTAAAATTTAATTCAGTGGGCTGAGAAAGGCAGACCCATGGTTAATCTAGGTGGGCACCATCTAATCATCTGCCAGTGTAGCTAGAATATAAAGCAGGCAGAAAAAGGTGAAAAGGCTGGGGTAGCCTAGCCTTCCAATCTACATCTTTCTGCCATGCTGGATGCTTTCTGCCCTCTAACATTGGACTCTAAGTTTTCAGTTTGGGGACTTGGACTAGCACTCCTTGCTCTTCAGCTTGCAAATGACCTATTGTAGGACTTTGTAATTCTGTGAGTTAATAAACTCTCCTTTATATATACTTCATATATACATTTTTTAATATATATATATTTATATATATACATATATATTTATATATACATGTATATATTATATAGATACATATATTTATATAGATACATATATATATATATATATATATATTTATATATACACATATATATATGATGCTGCCCACCACCTGCAGAAGTCTGGCCTGCAGGCCCTGACTTAATGACAGATGAATCAATGCACTCTCACACCTGGTTCAGTGGTACAAGTGGGCTAGGGATGGCCGTTTGCTGCTTTCAGAGGGCGAAATGTAACTAATCGACCAACACTCCCTGTTCATCCACATTTTTATTCCATAGATGTTACAATAGAGGTTCTAAGTTAACATGCTTGTGGATAATTATCAAGGTTAAGAGAATATTTCATGACTGATGAAAGCTTTAGGTTCCAGGCCTAGAGTAAATACTATTAACAGGTAATTCCCATTTGATCTTCCCCAGAGAGGGTCACCCCACACAAAATTTACATGAGTAAACAGAATGGAGACAAAGGGATGTGAGGTAAACAGACTTAAACTGGGAATGTCTTCAATCATTTCTATTTCTTTCTTACACTAATGTTAATGAGAAGGCTGCCCTCAGTATGCCATAAAACCTTTCAGCCTTTCAAAACGTTTGAGATTGCAATCTATAACTTTTCCTAATAGTTAATATCTTACCAGCCACCTCGAGTGAATATCAACATATATATATGTATATATTAATGAGCTTCATATATATATAACAGTTGACAAACTCCCCTTCATATATATGCCTCGTTAGTTCTGTTCCTCTAGAGAACCTAGATTAATACAGATTTTGGTACCAGGAGTGGTTCTAGAGGAACAGAATATTAAAAATTGAGTCCTTTTATTGGTTTTTAAGTTTCAGTTGGCTGCTTAATATGATTAAATCCAAAAATTCTAAGGACCCTACTTCTAATAGCATGGGGAACACTGGGAGTCGTTGGCATGAACTGTTTAGAGAGTTATGCAAAATAAATACATTGGACAAGACTGATTCACTGCTCTGGAGAGGCAAAGAGCTTAGTGACTCTCTACATAATATCTTTGACCATATGTGGAGAACGAAGGAACATAATGAAGCTGGTTGGTTGCTTCTGCATTCAATGGACAAAGTGATCAAAGAAAATGATGAACTCAAGGATTCTAACTTCTGGCTTCAGAAGCAGATACTGAGCCACAAGTCTGCTGAGAGTGCCCTGAGTGAGAGCCTTATCTCCTGTAGAGAAAGAGCTAAAATTGTGGAAAAACAGACATAAGTTCTTTTCCTGTGTGTGGCTAACATGCACTCAAAGGTGCATGCACAGTCTCTCCAGGTGTCTGCTATTAAAGTAAAGGCATTGATTCAAAAAGAATGGGACCCTGCAACTTGGAATGGTGATGTGTGGGAGGACCCTGATAAAGCTGGGGACACTGAGTTTGTAAATTCTGATTAACCTTTTTTTTTTTGCCAGAAGAAACGGCATCCCCATCCCCAGTAGTGGCAACATCCACTCCCCAATCTATGCTACCCTCAGCCTTTCCACCTTTGTATGAGGAGATAAACCCTGTGCTGCCTGAGGCAACAGTGATGGCCTTCCCTGAGGCAGTTGCCAGGCAAGATAATGTTGATTCTCTTCAGGAGCCACCCCAACACCCTTGTTTGCTTCTAGACCTATAACTAGATGAAAGTCCCAGAGGGTCCCTAGAGGTGAGGTTGAGAATGTGACCCATGAGGAGTTGTGCTATACTCAAAAACAACTGCTTGAGTTTTCTAATTTATAAACAGAAACTTGGAGAATGGGCATGGAAATGGATATTAAGGGTGTCAGATCATGGTGGAAGAAACATAGAGTTGGATCAGACTGAATTTATTTATTTGGACCCACCACGTAGGGACTCTTTATTTAATGTTGCAGCTCTAGAGTTTAAAAAAAAAAAAAAAAAGGTTCGAATAGTTTATTTTCTTGGTTAGCTGAAATATGGATTAAAGATAGCCCACTGTGAGTGAGCTGAAAATGCCTGATCTCCTTTGGTTTAATGTAGAAGAAAGGATCCAAAGGCTTAGGAAGATTGGGATGGTGGAGTGGATTAGTCACTTCAGACCTACTCATCTCAGGTTGGAACATCCAGAACATATAGTTTTGACCAATGTGAAATAGATTTGTGGAGGCAGCACCTACATCTTTGAAGAGCCCTTTAACTGCTCTTTGCTTTATGTCAGATCTAACTATGAGAACAATGTTTGCTCAACTACAAAATTTAAATACAATGAGAGTAATTGGATCCTGATGTAGCAGGAGCCAAGTGGCAGCATTCAACCATCAAAGGAAAGGTGGCCCTAGCTACTGTAATGGGAAGCAAAGGCAAAGCAGCAAGCAGAATAGTCTGACTCATGTAGAGCTCTGGAATTGGCTAATTAGTCATGATGTTCCTAGAAGTAAAATTGATAGGAAGCCTGCTGCATGCCTGCCTAATTTATGTATGCAAAAACTTCTAGGTTGAATGGACAAAATACTAATTCAAATTATAAAAACAGATAATTATGGGCCTCAATCAATTTCCAGAATCGAGTCAGTTTACAGATGCAGAGCCTCTTGAATGAAGGGGAGGCTGAGTCCCCTTGAGGAAGTACCCCACTACACTACCAACAATGTATGCTGTTAATCTTTCTCCCATCCTTCCCCAATAAGACCTCAGGCCTTTTACCAGGTAACTGTGCAATGGGGAAAAATATGATCAGATGCTTTGGGGACTACTGGACACTGGCTCTGAGCTGCTATTCATTCCAGGGAACTCAAAATGTCATTGTGATCCTCCAGCTAAAGGAGAGACTTCTAGAGGTCAATTAATTAATGGAGTTTTAGCTTAGGTCCAACTTACATTGGCTCCAGTGTGTACCTGGACTCATCCTGTGGTCATTTTCCCAGTGCCAGAATGCATAATTGGCATCGATATACTTAGCAGCTAGCAGATCCCCCACGATGGCTTGCTGACTTGTAGGGTGAGGGAAATGATGGTGGTAAAGGTCAAATGGAAGCCATTAGAGCAGCTCTAGAAAAATAGTAAATCAAAACCAATATTGCATTCCTGGGAGCTATTACAGAGATTAGCGCTATGATCAAGAACTTGAAAGACACAGGGGTGATGATTCTTACCACATCCTCATTTAATTCTCCCATTTGGCCTTTGCAGAAGACAGATGGATATTGGAGAATGACAGTGAATTACCATAAGGTTAACCAAGTGATGACTCCAATCGCAGCTGCTCTACCAGATGTGGTTTCATTGCTTTAGTAAATCAACACATCTGCTGGTCCCTGGTATGCAGCCATTGACTTGGCAAGTGCCTTTTTCCCCATTCTTTTCCATAAGGCCCACCAGAAGCAATTTGCCTTCAGCTGGTAAGGCCAGCAATATACTTTTACTGTCCTACCTCAGGGGTATATCAACTCTCCAACTTTGTGTCATAGTCTTATTTGGAGAGACCTTGATCACCTTTTGCTTCCACAAGATATCACATTAGTCTTTCACATAGATGACATAACGCTTATTAGATCCAATGAGCAAGAAGTAGCAAATAAGCTGGATTTACTGGTGAGACATTTGTGTGCCAGAAGATGGCAAATAAATCTGACTAAAATTAAGGGAGCTTTTATCTCAGTAAAATTTCTAAGGTCCCAGTGGTGTGAGACCTGTCAAGGTATTCCTTCTAAGGCAAAGAATAAGTTGGTGGATTTGACCCCTTCTACAATAAATACAGAGGCAAAATACCTAGTGGGTTGATTTGAATTTTGGAGGCAACATATTCCTCATTTGGGTATGTTACTCTGGCCCATTTATTGAGCAACCTGAAAGGTTGCTAGTTTTTAGTGGGGTCCAGAGAACCCACAAGAGAAGGCTCTCCAAAAGGCCCAGGCTGCTGTGTAAGCTGCTCTGCCACTTGGGTCACATGAGCCAGCAGATTCAATGGTGTTTGAGGTGTCAGTGGCAGATGGGGTTGCTGTTTGGAGCCCTTGGACGGCTCTCACAGGTGAATCACAGTGTAGGCCTCTAGGATTTTGGAGAAAGTCCCTGTCATCATCTGCAGATAACTACCCTCTTTTTGGGAAACAGCTTTGAGCATGTTACTGGGGTTTGCTGGAAACTGATTGTTTGTTTGATTATGGGTCATCAGGTCATCATGTGACCTGAACAGCCTATAATGAACTGGGTGTTTTCTGACCCATCTATCCATAAAGTGGGTTATGTACAGCAACATTCCATCATCAAATAAAAGTGATATATATGAGATTGGGCTTTATCAGGTCTTGAAGGCACAAGTAAGTTACATGAGAAAGTGGCTCAAATGCCCATGGTCTCCACTCTTGCCACCCTGCCTTCTCTTCCCTAGCCTGCCCTGATGGTCTCACGGGGATCTCCTTATGAACAGTTGACAGAGGAAGAGAAGACTAGAGTGTGCTTCCCAGATGATTCTGCAAGATATGAAGGTACCACCCGAAAGTGGACAGCTGCAGCACTACAGCCACTTTCTAGGACATCCCTGAAGGACAGTAGTGAAGGGAAATCTTCCCAGCAGGCAGAACTTTGAACAGTGCAACTGATTGTGCACTTTGCATGGAAGAAGGCATGGCCAGATGTACAATTATATACTGATTCATGGACTGTAGCCAATGGTTTGGCTGGATGATCAGGGACTTAGAAGAAGCATGATTGGAAAATTGGTGACAAATAAGTTTGGAGAACAGATATGTAGATGGACCTCCGTGAGTGGTCAAAAACTGAAGATACTTGTATCCCATATGAGTTCTTACCAGTGGGTGACCAAGGCAGAGAAGAATTTTGATCATCAAGTGGGTAGGATGATTCGTTCTGTGGACACCACTTAGCCTCTTTTCCCAGCTCCCACATTATTGTCCAATGGACCTATGAACAATGTGGCCATGGTGGCAGGGATGGAAGTGACATATAGGCTGAGGAAAATGGACTTCCACTCACCAAGGCTGATCTGGCTACATCCACTGCTCAGTGCCCAATTTGCCAGCAGCAGAGCCCAACACTGAGCCCTCAATTTTGAACCATTCTTAAGGGTGATCAGCCAGCTACCTGGTGGCAGGTTGATTATATTGAACCTCTTTCATAATGGAAAGGGTAGAGGTTTGTCCTCACTGGAATAGATACTTACTCCAGATCTGAATTTGCCTATCCTGCATGCAATGCGTCTTCTAAGACTACCATTCATGGACTCATGGGATGCCTTATCCACCATCATGGTATTCCACACAGTATTGGTTCTGACTAAGGCACTCACTTTACAGCTAAACAAGAGTGGCAGTGGGTTCATATTCATGGAATTCACTGGTCTTACCATGTTCCCCATCATCCGGAAGCAGCTGGATTGATAAAACAGTGGAATGACCTTTTGAAGTCATAATTGCAATGCCAACAAGGTGACAATACTTTGCAGGGCTGTGGCAAACTTCTCCAGAAAGCTATGTATGCTCTGAATCAGCATCTGGTGTATGGTACTGTTTCTCCCATAGCCCGGGTTCATGGATTCAGGAATCATAGGGTGGAAGTGGAAATGGTACCACTCACCATCACCTCAAGTGATCCACTGCCAATTTTTTTTTATTCCTGTTCCTGTGACATTAGGTTCTCTGGTCTAAATGTCTTAGTTTCAGAGAAAGAAACACTGACACCAGGAGACACAACAATAGTTCCATTAAACTGGAAGTTAAGATTTCCACCAGAACAATTTGGGCTCCTCTCACATTTAAGGCAACAGGCAAAGAAGAGAGTTACAGTGTTGGCTGGAGTGATTGGATTATCAAGATGATATCAGTCTACTACTCCACAATGAAGGTAAGGAAGAGTATGCATGGAATGCAGGAGATCCGTTAGAATGTCTCTTAGTATTAACATGCCCTGTGATTAAGATCAACAGGAAACTACAACAGCCCAATCCAGGCCGGACTCCATCAAGAAAAAAAAAAAAAATCACAACCTGCTGAGGTCATTGCTAAAGGCAAAGGGAGCACAGAATAGGTAGAAGAAAGTAGTCATCAATACCAGCTCTGATCAAGTGACCAGTTACAGAAATGAGAACTGTAATTCTCATGAGTATTTCCTACTTCTTTTGTTAAAAACATATTTGTGCATGTATACACTTATACTAAGAAAATATCTTCATTTTATGTCCTTTTTCCTTTATCATGTCACATAAGATTTATTGACTTCATCAGCATTTGAATATTGTTAACTTTATGTAATAGCATTTGCGTTAGGGATTGGCGCATTTCTGGTTGTACGTAGGATGGTTGTATTATTTTGGCATCATTTTGACATTATTATTATCTGTATTTGAAGATTATGTATGATCTCAGGAGATGTGCATGGGTTCATGTTGACAAGGGGTGGACTTGTGATGGTTAATATTGAGTGTCAACTTGATTGTGTTGAAGGATGCAAAGTATTTATCCTGGCTGTGCCTGTGAGGCTGTTGCCAAAGGAGATTAACATTTGTGTCCGTGGGCTGAGCAAGGCGAACCCACCCTTTATTTGAGTGGGCACCATCTAATCTGATGCCAGTGTACCTAGGACATAAAGCAGGCAAAAAAATGTGAAAAGGCTAGACTGGTCTAGCCCCTAACCTACATCTTTCTCCCATGCTAGATGCTTCCTGTTCTTGAACATCAGATTCCAAGTTCTTCAGTTTTGGGGTGCAGATTGGCTCCCCCTGCTCCTCAACTTGCAGACAGTCTATTGTGGAGCCTTGTGATCACGTGAGTTAATACTTAATAAACTTCTTTTCATATATATATCCTGTTAGTTCTGTCCCTCTAGAGAACCCTGACTAATACAGACAGTATCCTAGTATTTTGAAATTTTCAAGCTATCTTTCTGTTATTGATTTCTAGTTTACTTACATTTTGTCTGAAATCAGGTATTGTATAACTTCTTTTACTTTAAATTTATTAAAGTGTGTTTTATTACTTAGAATGCAGTCTGTCTTAGTAAATGTTCCACTGGAGCTTTAAAAGAATGTGTGTTCTTGCCGTTGTTGTGTGAACTATTCTATTGATGTACATTATATCCCACTGATTGATGTTGCTGTTGATATCTTATTAATTTTCTGCCTGCTTTTGCTGTCCTTTAATGATAAACACATTTTAAAATCTCTACATATAATAGTAGATTCATCCATTTATCCTTAGAAGTTTTATAAGTTTTTGCCTCACATATTATGATGTTCTGTTTCTAGGCACATTCACAAAGGGGATTGTTACGTCTTTTTGGAGAAGTCACCCTTTATCCTGTATAATACCTCACTTTATCCCTGACAACATTCTTTGCTCTGAAGCCTGCTCTGTCTGAAATTAATATAGCCATTTTCATTTTCTTTTGATAAGCATTAGTATGGTATGTATTTTTTTCATTTACTTTTTTAAAATTGTACTTTAAGTTCTGGGTTACATATGCAGATCTTACAGGATTGTTACATAGGTACACACACGCCATGGTGGTTTGCTGTCTCCATCCCCCTGTCACCTACATCAGGCATTTTTCCCAGTGTTATCCCTCCCCAACTTCCCCGACCCCTGCTGTCCCTCTCCTAGCTCCACACCTCCCAACAGACCCTAGTGTGTGATACTCCCCTCCCTGTGTCCATGTGTTCTCATTGTTCAACACCTGCCTATGAGTGAAAACATGTGGTGTTTGGTTTTCTGTTCTTGTGTCAGTTTGCTGAGAATGATGGTTTTCAGATTCATCCATGTCCCTACAAAGGACACAAACTCATCGTTTTTTATGGCTGCATAGTATTCTATGGTGTATATGTGCCAGTCTATCATTGATGGGCATTTGGGTTGATTCCAGGTCTTTGCTATTGTAAACAGTGCCACAATGAACATATGTGTGTGTGTATTTATATTTTGATTAGACTTTTGGTAGACAATATATAGTTGGTCTTGTTTTTTAAACCACTTTGATAACCTCTGCTTTTTTAAATTGATACATTTGGGGGATGATCCAAGATGGCCGTTTAGGGAAAGCTCAGGATTGCAGCTCCCAGTGAAAGCGCAGAGGGTGAGTGGACGCCGCGTTTTTATGGCCCACAGACTAGGAAATTCCCGGGCAGAGGTGCTCCACGGTCGCCAGCGCAGCTGTTTCGGCCAGCCCAGCTGTTTTGCCCCGCACGGCTGCTTTGTCGGCGCCCCGGAGACGCGGTTCCCATACAAAATACACCCATCCAGAGGCCCTTTTGGCTGGTGATTGGAGCCACAGGAAGTCGCCCGTACGCCGGTTCAAAAAGGGGACTGAGCAGAGAACCAGGACAGTAGATTCCAGAGCAAAAAAAGAAAAAAAAAAAAGGGCCACAAACCTCAGTGCCACTGTTTAAGCCAGCACAGTGAGTGGCCACAGGGGAAAACAAACAGACCCCGGCACCTCTTCAACAGGCGACTGGAACACCAACTTAAAAAAGCCTCTGAGGCACGGAGCCAGGTTATCAGGCTCGGCTGGCGCCACCCCCGGAAAAGAACAGCAACCAGAAACTCTGGATTGAGAGTTTCACAGCAAGCACAGCTGAACCCAGGACGGTCCAGCTCTGTGGGGGAGGGGCGTCCACCATTACCGAGGCAGCCCGCCATTGTCAAGGCAACCCGCCATTGCTGAGGCGGCCTGCCGTTGCCAAGGCAACCCGCCACAGCAGAGACTCCACCCCAACAGAGGCGGGCCACCATCACCAAAGCAGTTCTAACTACACCCATATAAACAGGACTGCAGGGAAGTTCACTCCGCAGCGGGGCAGAGCCCACAGCAGCTAAGCAAAGCTGCTATAGTCCGACAGTGACTAGGCTGCCTCCTTGCTGGGCTGGGCAGGTCTGAAGGAAAGAAAAAAAAAAAGAAGGCGGCAACATAACGGAAACTCATAAATAAAGCCCAAAATCCCTGGGACAGAACACCTGGGAAAAAAAGCAGTTTATGAGTTCTGCTGCAGCACACCTAAAAGTACGGGCCCAGCAGCTCTGAATGAACAACAAAAGAGCTCACAGCTCACCATTTGAGCTCCTATAAAGAAGAGACCGTCTCCTCAAGTAGCTCACTGACCCCTATATATCCAAAAAGACACCTCATAAAAGAGAGATCAGATGGACACTAGGCGGGTATCCTTCTGGGACAAAGATAGCAGAAGAAGAAAACTGGTAACAACCCTTGCTGTTCAGCAGCTGCTGCAGGTGAACCCCAGGCAACCAGGGCCTGGAATGAACCTCAACAGACCTACAGCAGAGGGGCCAAACTGTCAGAAGGAAAACCAAGTAACAGAAATAACCTCATCATCAACAAAAAGAACGTCAATCTGTAAGATTTGAGACCCAATCTGAAAGCCAGCAACTACAAAGTCGACAGGTGGATAAATCCTTAAAGATGGGAAGAAACCAGCGCAAAAAGGATGAAAACACCCGAAACCAGAACACCTCTCCTCCTAAAAGGGATCACAACTCCTCACCAGCAAGGGAACAAGGTTGGAGGGAGAACGAGTGTGATGAAATGACAGAATCAGACTTCAGAAGGTGGGTAGTAAGAAACTTCTGTGAACTTAACGAACATGTTCTAACCAAATGCCAAGAACCTAAGAACCTTGAAAAAAGATTTGACGAAATGCTAACGAGAATGGACAAAATAGAAAGGAATATAAGTGAATTGATGGAGCTGAAAAACGCAACATGAGAACTTCGTGAAGCATGCACAAGTATCAACAGCCGAATTGACCAAGCAGAAGAAAGGATATCAGAGGTCAAAGATCAACTCAATGAAATAAAACGGGAAGGCAAGACTGGAGAAAAAAGGGTAAAAAGGAATGAACAAAGTCTCCAAGAAATGTGGGACTATGTGAAAAGAACTAATCTACGTTTGATAGGCGTACTCGAATGCGACAAAGAGACTGAATTCAAGCTGGAAAATACTCTTCAGGATATTATCCAGGAAAACTTCCCCAACCTAGCAAGGCAGGCAAACATTCAAGTCCAGGAAATACAGAGAACACCACAAAGATATTCGTCAAGAAGAGCAACCCCAAGGCACATAATCGTCAGATTCACCAGGGTCAAAATGAAGGAGAAAATACTAAGGGCAGCCAGAGAGAAAGGTCAGGTTACCCATAAAGGGAAGCCCATCAGACTCACAGCAGATCTCTCAGCAGAAACCCTACAAGCCAGAAGAGAGTGGGGGCCAATATTCAACATCCTTAAAGAAAAGAACTTTCAACCCAGAATCTCCTATCCAGCCAAACTAAGCTTCATAAGTGAAGGGAAAATAAAATCCTTTGGGAACATGCAAGTACTCAGAGATTTCGTCACCACCAGGCCATCTCTACAAGAGCTCCTGAAGGAGGCTCTACACATATAAAGGAACAACAAGTACCAGCTCAACTAAAGGGCAAAACACCCAGCTAGCACCAAAGGCAGTATCAAATTCACACATAACAATATTAACCCTAAATGTAAATGGACTAAATGCCCCAATCAAAAGACACAGACTGGCAAATTGGATAAAAAGACAAAACCCATCTGTGTGCTGTATCCAGGAAACCCATCTCACATGCAAGGATACACAAAGGCTCAAAATAAAGGGATGGGGGAAGATTTACCAAGCAAATGGAGAGCAAAAAAAAAGCAGGAGTTGCAATTCTCATCTCTGATAAATTAGACTTTAAAGCAACAAACATCATAAGAGACAAAGAGGGACATTACATAATGGTAAAATGTTCAATGCAACAAGAAGAGTTAACGATCCTAAATATATACGCACCCAATACAGGAGCACCCAGATACATAAGGCAAGTTCTTAATGACTTACAAAGAGCCTTAGACTCCCACACAATAATCGTGGGAGACTTTAACACCCCATTGTCAACATTAGACAGATCAACTAGACAGAAAATTAACAAGGATATCCAGGACTTGAACTCAGACCTGGGCCAAGCAAACCTAATAGACATTTACAGAACTCTCCACCCCAAATCCACAGAATATACATTCTTCTCAGCACCACATCACACCTACTCTAAAATTTACCACATAATTGGGAGTAAATCACTCCTCAGCAAATGCAGAAGAACGGAAATCGTAACAGTCTCTCAGACCACAGTGCAATCAAGTTAGAACTCAGAATTCAAAAACTAACTCAGAACCGCACAGCTTCATGGAAACTGAACAACTTGCTCTTGAATGTTGACTGGATAAACAATGAAATGAAGGCAGAAATGAAGATGTTCTTTGAAACCAACGAGAATGAAGACACAACATACCAGAATCTCTGGGACACATTTAAAGCAGTCTCTAGAGGAAAATATATAGCAATAAGTGCCCACATGAGAAGCAAGGAGAGATCAAAAATTGACACCCTATCGTCAAAACTGAAAGAGTTAGAGGAGCAAGATCAAAAAAACTCAAAGTCTAGCAGAAGACAAGAAATAGCTAAGATCAGAGCAGAACTGAAGGAGATAGAGACACAAAAAAACCCTTCAAAAAATCAATAAATCCAGGAGCTGGTTTTTTGAAAAGATCAACAAAATAGACAGACCACTAGCCAGATTAATAAAAAAGAAAAGAGAGAATAACCAAATTGATGCAATAAAAAACGATAAAGGGGATATCACCACAGATTCCACAGAAATTCAAACCATCATCAGAGATTATTACAAACAACTCTATGCACACAAACTAATAAACCTGGAAGAAATGGATAAATTCCTGGACACTTGCCTCCTGCCAAGCCTAAACCAGGAAGAAGCCGAAACCCTGAACAGACCCATAACAAGGTCTGAAGTTGAGGCAGCAATTAAGAGCTTACCACCCAAAAAAAGCCCAGGTCCAGATGGGTTCACAGCTGAATTCTACCAGACATACAAAGAGGAGCTGGTACCATTTCTTCTGAAACTATTCCAAACAATACAAAAAGAGGGAATTCTTCCCAAATCATTTTATGAGACCAACATCATCCTGATTCCAAAACCCAGCAGAGACTCAACAAGAAAAGAAAACTTCAGGCCAATATCCATGATGAACATAGATGCAAAAATCTTCAATAAAATACTGACAAGCCGATTGCAACAGCACATCAAAAAGCTTATCCACCATGATCAAGTAGGCTTCATCCCGGGGATGCAAGGCTGGTTCAACATACGCAAGTCTATAAACGTAATTCACCACATAAACAGAACCAAAGACAAAAACCACATGATTATCTCAATTGATGCAGAGAAGGCCTTTGACAAAATTCAACAGCCCTTTATGCTAAAAACACTTAGTAAGCTAGGTATCAATGGACCGTATCTCAAAATAATAAAAGCTATTTATGACAAACCAACAGCCAATATCATACTGAATGGGCAAAAACTGGAAGCATTCCCCTTGAAATGTGGCACCAGACAAGGATGCCCGCTCTCACCACTGCTATTCAATATAGTATTAGAAGTTCTAGCCAGAGCAATCAGGCAAGAAAAAGAAATAAAGGGCATTCAAATAGGAAAGGAGGAAGTCAAATTGTCTCTATCTGCAGACGACATGATTGTATATCTAGAAGACCCCATCGTCTCAGCCCCAAACCTCCTGAAACTGATAAGCAAGTTCAGCAAAGTCTCAGGATACAAAATCAATGTGCAAAAATCACATGCATTCCTATACACCAATAACAGACTTAAAGAGAGCCAAATCAAGAACAAACTTCCATTCACAATTGCCATAAAGAGAATAAAATACCTAGGAATACAACTAACAAGGAACGTAAAGGACCTCTTCAAGGAGAACTACAAGCCACTGCTCAATGAAATAAGAGAGGACACAAACAGATGAAGAAACATTCCATGTTCATGGTTAGGAAGAATCAATATCGTGAAAATGGCCATACAGCCCAAAGTAATTTACAGATTCAATGCTATCCCCATCAAGCTACCAATGACCTTCTTCACAGAACTGGAAAAAACCACCTTAAACTTCATATGGAACCAAAATAGAGCCCACATAGCCAAGTCAATTCTAAGCAAAAAGAACAAAGCGGGGGGCATCACACTACCAGACTTCAAACTATACTACAAGGCTACAGTAATCAAAACAGCATGGTACTGGCACCAAAACAGAGATATAGACCAATGGAACAGAACAGAGGCTTCGGAGGCAACACAACATATCTACAACCATCTGATCTTTGACAAACCAGACAAAAACAAGCAATGGGGAAAGGATTCCCTGTTCAATAAATGGTGTCGGGCAAGCTGGCTAGCCATGTGCAGAAAGCAGAAACTGGACCCCTTCCTGACACCTTACACTAAAATTAACTCCAGATGGATTAAAGACTTCAACATAAGACCTAACACCATAAAAACCCTTGAAGAAAATCTAGGCAAAACCATTCAGGACGTAGGTGTAGGCAAGGACTTCATGACCAAAACACCAAAAGCATTGGCAACAAAAGCCAAAATAGACAAATGGGACTTAATCAAACTCCACAGCTTCTGCGCAGCAAAAGAAACAATCATTAGAGTGAATCGGCAACCAACAGATTGGGAAAAAATTTTTGCAGTTTACCCATCTGACAAAGGGCTGATATCCAAAATTTACAAAGAACTAAAACAGATTTACAAGAAAAAAACTAACAAGCCCATTCAAAAGTGGGCAAAGGATACCAACAGACACTTTACAAAAGAAGACATACGTGAGGCCAACAAACATATGAAAAAATGCTCATCATCACTAGTCATCAGAGAAATGCAAATCAAAACTACATTGAGATACCATCTCACGCCAGTTAGAATGGCGATCATAAAAAATCTGGAGACAACAGATGCTGGAGAGGATGTGGAGAAATAGGAACACTTTTGCACTGTTGGTGGGAGTGTAAATTAGTTCAACCACTGTGGAAGACAGTGTGGCGATTCCTCAAGGACATAGAAATAGAAATTCCATTTGACCCAGCAATCCCATTACTGTGTATATATCCAAAGGATTACAAATCGTTCTACTATAAGGACACGTGCACATGAATGTTCATTGCAGCACTGTTTACAATAGCAAAGACCTGGAACCAACTCAAATGCCCATCGACGATAGACTGGATAGGGAAAATGTGGCACATATACACCATGGAATATTATGCAGCCATCAAAAACGATGAGTTAGGGTCCTTTGTAGGGACATGGATGAACCTGGAAACCATCATTCTCAGCAAACTGACAGAAGAGCAGAAGATCAAACACCGCATGTTCTCACTCATAGGTGGGTGTTGAACAATAAGAACACGTGGACACAGGGAGGGGAGCACTGCACCCTGGGCTCAGTTGGGGGGAAATAGGGGAGGGACGGTGGGGGGTGGGGAGCTGGGGAGAGATAGCAAGGGGAGAAATGCCAGATGTAGGTGATGGGGAGGAAGGCAGCAAATCACACTGCCATGTGTGTTCCTATGCAACAATTTTGCATGTTCTTCACATGTACCCCAAAACCTAAAATGCAATAAAATAAATAAATGGGAAAAAAAAAAGAATTCTCATTAAAAGATCTGAAAAATGAAAAAAGAAATAATTTGATACATTTAGGCCACTGATATTCAAAATGATTATTGATATACTTGGATTACTGTCTACCATATTTCCTATTATTTTCTACTTGTCGCTCATGTTTTTTGTTACTATTATTGTCTTTCACTTTTTGCCTTTTGTGGTTTTAAGTATTTTGTATAATTTCATTTTCTTTACATCTTAGCATATCAATTAAATTTTTTTTGAACTTTTTGTATTGGCTACTCTAGAATTTGAAAGATAATCTTACTATTAAGTTTACTTTTAAATAATACTATAGTACTTCACAGAGGATTTATGTCCTTTATGATGATGGAGTATTTCTAATTCCTCTTTCCTATCCTTTATATCATCATTGTCATTGATTTCAAACATAAACTGCAATCATCATATAAAAGGTTGCTGTTCTTTTGAACAAATTGTTATCTGTTAGATCAATTAAGAATCTTACTCCTTCTCTAATATTCTTTCATTCTTTACATAGATCTGAGATTGTAATATATTTTTTTCTCTTTGAAAAACTTATTTTTACATTTCTCCTAAGGCAGGACTATTGCCCACAAGTCTGGTCAACTTTTATATATCTAATAATGTCTTTAATTCTGTTTCACTTTTGCTCTTCTATAAGAAAGGTGTTTTGTTTGTTTGTTTGTTTGTTTGTTTGTTTTTTCCTGGCTTCTTCCAACACTTTATCTTTGTTTTTCTGTAGGGTAATCACAATATGCTTTTGTTTAATATTTTTTGTTGTATTTATCCTGTTTGTTGTTTTCTGAGCCCCCCAGATCAATGGTTTTGTGTCCCACATTAATTTTGGGGAAAAGCCCCATCATTATTGCCCTCAATATTGTTTCAGTTCCTTTATCTGTTTCTTGTCCTTATGGTATTTGTGTTACACATATGTTATACCCTTTGTAGTTGTTCTGCAATTCTTAGATATTCTATTCTGCTTTTTATACAAATATTTTTTCCTTGATTTTTATTTTTTAAGATTTCTATTGAGGCTGGGCACAGTGGCTCACAGCTGTAATCCCAGCACTTTGGGTGGCTGAGGCAAGTGGATCACAAGGTCAGGAGTTCGAGATCAGCCTGGTCAGCATGATAAAACCTCATCTCTACTAAAAATACAAAAAAAAAAAAAATAGCTTGGCATGGTGGCATACATCTGTAATCCCAGCTACTGAGGAGGCTGGGGCAGGGGAATTGCTTGAATTCCAGAGGTGGAGGTCGCAGTGAGCTGAGATCATGCCACTGTCCTTCAGCCTGGGTGACAGAGCAAGAGCCTGTCTTAAAAAAAAAAAAAAAATATATATATATATATATATATAATTGAGATATTCCCAAGCTCAGAGATACTTTCCTCAGCCCCATCTAATCTACTACTAAGCCTATCAAAAGCATTGTTTACTTTTTACAGTGCTTATAATGCTTTTGCTCTCTATAATTTTTATACTTTCTTAAAATTTTCATCTCTCTGTTTACATTATCCTCTTTTTATGCATGTAGTTTACTTTTTGCATTAGAACACTTTTCATGTTATAGTTTTTTTGATTCACGGTCTAATTATTTAAACATCATTGCCATATCTGAGTCTGATTCTGTTGATTGCTATGCCTTTTCAAACTGGGTGTTTTTTTTTTTTTTTTCTTTTAGTTTGCTTCATAATTGTTTTTTGAAAACTAGACATAATGTACTGGTGAAAGAAACTCCAGTAAATAGGCCTTTATTAATTTTGTGGTAAGGTATGAGTGGAGGGAAGCATTTTATGGTCTTATGATTCAGTATCAGTCTTTCAGTGAGTCTGTGCCCTTGGGCTGTGAACTTCACAAGAGCCTCAAATTTTTTTCCTGCCTTACGTGAAAGAGGGTGACTGAAAGGTGCTGGACTTGCACATTTCCCTTCCCCCTGTGGAAGGATGGACTAGGCTGAAGTTCAATATTTTTATTCCATTAGGTTGATTGGGCTGTGATAAAACTACAAGAGGTTAGTTCTGCTAAAATAGTTTCTCTTGAGGGAAGACTTTGCTTAAAATAAAAAGAATGCTGTAAGGTATTTCAAAATGGTTCCCTTTCCACTCCCAGTGCGAGGGCCTGGGGTGATTTTTCCACAAGAAATATCAAAAATTTTCACTGTGAAAATCCAGGAAGAGAAACATGAGGTAAAACCCACAATGTACAGAGGCTCCTTGAAAGTTTTAACTGTCAATCTTTTTCCTACTGAGCCTCCTGCAATTTATTAAGTACAGTTAAGGTATTACTACCCCAGCACTGGCTTCCATAGAGATTTCTGCTCTGGCAAGTCATAATTTTTTGTATTCGCTGTCTGTCTTTCTAATTTCGGGTGCAACAGTTTTCTGATTTAAGAAGAAATTCTGCTTTTTCAGATGTTTAGCTTTTAATTTGTTAGGAAAGTGACAATTTCCAAGCTCCTTATATATCACACAGGAAACCAGAATTCTAGGTCATCGGAATTTTAAATGTCTCAAGTAATTTTAAGGAGCAATCGTTTTTGTAAACCACCACTGTAAAGGCTTACCTTTTGAAACATGCATTATGCATGAGTATACTGCTAATAACTTGATCTTAATGTATGTTTGTCCAATATGTGTCAAAATGTTCTTTGTAAGCCTCTTGAAAAAGAAATAATGTGTACAGCTGCCAGGGCTGCCATAAGAAGACACTATAAACTGGGTGGATTATACAACAGAAATTTATGTGTTTTTCATATTTCTGGAGCCTGTAAGTCCAACGTCAAGGTGTCAGAAGGTTTGGTTTTTACTCAAGCCTCTCTTCTTCACTTATAAACAGACAACTTCACACTGTATCCTTACATGGCCTTTTCTCTGTGCATGAACATTCTTGATATCTCTTCCTCTTTTTATAAGGACGCCAGTCCTATTGGACTAGGGCTGCATCCTTATGACCTCATTTAACATTAATTACCTCTTTAAAGGTCTTTTCTCTTAATATAGTCATATTGGGGTTAGATCTCCAATTATTAATTTTTGTGATGGACCCGATTCAATCTATAACACCAAATATTTATTGTACATATTTTTCTATTTCTTCAAATATTAAAGTTACAGTCTGAATATATTATGTTTCTTTCCTTTTAAATAAGAATCTTATTATCCTTCTACAGCTTGTGGAAAAAGGTTTGTATACTAGTCCATCTTACCATCTTTCTCTATATTGATATGAAGTGAAAAAAACATTGACAGAAATTCTCAATTTGAAATTCGTGAATTTCCTCCTTTAAAAAAATCTCTCTGTTGAGCTAAGCAAATACTTTACAACTAGAAAAATTTAAAAATCACTTAATATTTCTAAATGTACTCTATAGAGTTAAGCAGAACAAGTAGAACACAGGTTATTAGGTGATTTACATTCAAAAACGTTTACTAAGAACATGTATTTTAAGATCCCTGGCAAAATTATTCTACAACTTGAAGCTATTTTTATTGTAATTTGATTTGTGGCTTTATAACTAGATAGCAAAAGTCATAAATTAAATAAAACATGTAAAACAAATGCAGGCCACATGAATTACTCATAAGTACAAGACTTTATCATGTTTTTAGTGGAACTTAAGTAAATCAATTAGCCTGTGTACAGAAGATCACTCACACAAAGTAAGAAACATGCTACAACAGCAAGTTTAGAAATATCAGGAAATAAAATCCATTTCTATCTACACTATATGAGACGAGTGAAATTATTAGCAAATTTAAACTCATAGCTTTCGATTTGGGGAATGAATAACAGTTCTGTCTTAAATTATTATGTTAGTATGATAGCCTATGTCTCAGTTATTAAGCTAATATCTTCAATTCCAAACACTTTCTACTGTAATAAATTTAGTAATGCTGAACCTGAAATTCTTCAAATCACATTTCTGTTTTGCCAGCTGGTATTTGTTAATGCTTCACCTACAAGGGCAGTTGAAATAAACTGTAAGGCTGAAGTACAAAAAAAAATAATCTGTCTTCCTACTTTGTGTTCCTGTGACCATCACGTTAGCATAGCTATTTCATTACATAGCAGCTGTTGAATCATGTTGCAGATTCTCCAACACTTGCAGAATCACGTTTCTCATTCCCCTCACATCCACTTCAGAGATAAAAGCACAAGGTAAGCAACACTCTCTCATCAGATGACTGCTTCAGCTACCTGAGGACCCTCCTCTAATTTTCTAAGTTATAATACTTCTACCTTTTCTCTTTGCTCTACAGTTTTAGAGTTCGTATTTGCTTTCTGCATTTACTACCTAGAACACTTTAGATTTCCCTTTTGTCTTTTCAGTTACTCCATTAACGACTTTAAATGTTAATTCTTTATACACAATTCTCTGTTCCATTAATCAGTATTGTTTCTCTCTCCTGAATGGTCTTTGAATCCTTCATCTTATTACCTACAAACTGAATTTTTATACATACTCGAGTTAGATTGTATAAATATATTTTACTTGGGATAAATTTTAACAGCTTTATTGAGATGTAATTTGCATACCATAAAATTTACTCTTTTAAAGTGCACACTTTACTAGTTGTGAGTCAATTTCCAAAGTGGTGCAACAACCACAAGTTACTTTTAGAACATGCTTAATTCAAAAATAAAAATTATATTAACAGTCGTTTTCTCTTGCTTTCTGCCCCAACCTTAGGCAACCACTTTCTGTCTCTATAAATTTGTTTATCCTGGCCAGTTCATATAAATGAAATCACAAATACGTTATCTTGTAACTGATTTCTTTTGCTTAGTATAATGGTTTTAAGCTTCATTCATGATGTATCATGTATCATTAATGTTTTCAGTATTATTGTTAATAATATTGCATCATATAAATACAACCCATTTTGTTTATTCATTTATCAGTTGATGGACATTTGGGTTATTTCTACTTTTTGGCTATTATAAATAATGCCTCTATGAAAACTCATAGATAAGTTTTTACATATGTGTACATCATCATTTCTCTTATGAATAAATCTATTAGTGAAACTGCTGCATTATAAAGTAGCTCTATGTTTATCATGTGTCATCCAGTTCAGAGGAAACCACATATAAGCTTGCCAGAGCCCTCATTCCATAGAGTCACACAGAAAAAAACTCAATTCTTCCAACATGCAATTGTGACAACACATGTGAAATGTTACCTATCAGGGAAATTTATCTAAGCCTAAGAATGTCATGTTTCTTTACCATCAGTTAGCCACATAGGCAATGTACTCGAATTTCAGATTCCCAGAAGTAAAGCAGTTATTCAGCATAAATCATGCTGTATGCACAAAATGTTTAGGCACAGTGAGCAATTCTTATCAGTTAGGGAATGGTGGGAATGCTCTGAAATAGAAGTTTTCAGATGTCAGTAAGGGCCATCCTTGCAAGAAGTTAGCAGTTTCAGGCTTGCCATGTTGACTCTGTTTTGCACAGTCCATCCCCTGGGCTCCTGTCTTTGGACATGCCAAGGAAGGCATCTTTACAACAAAATTATTATCAGAATATCCCATGCAGCAGAGTGAAAGCAATCTCAGTACTGATTTCAGTTCCACCCTTTAGGGTCCTGGGTTTTACTAGCAAAAATGAGTATCATTAACCATAAAAGTCTATCTTAGAAATCCAGTTGGCTATCTACTTAAGTTTTTGTATTAGTTTTATTTGTTTGTATTGTATAGTTTTGTATTGTTTTGTTTTGTTTTTAACCTAGCATGAAGAATCGAGTCAGGCAGAGCTCAACTCTAGCCAGTAAGTTGAAGTTGACCCCAAAACCTTCCAAGTCTGAGGCAGCATCATGATAGCTAAGATATCCACATGAACTACAATCCCAGAGGTCACACGTAGTATCCTTGAAAATAAAGACTTTACAATTGTTAAGATAACCCAAACAAGATATATGTTAGTCATGTAGAATAGGTTAATAAGGCCAATGTGGCCTCCCACCATGGGGCTTCCTGCTCTAGGGTTCCCAGTCCAGTCCATTTGATTTAGTTCAGTCTTGGTTTCAGAGAGAATGCCTCAAAACAGTCCATTTTAAACAATTTTGCTTATTCATGACATTATCCACTGCATGTGTGTAGACAACATCTGGAGGTGTTCTTTATAAAAATTACAGGAGCTAATGCCACCTCCTTCTTTTTCATAGTCAGCAAGCTGTCAGTTGTAGATTCAGCTGTCAGTTTGAATTTAAAGCACTTTGAACATCTTGGAAAGGCAGCACAGACATCTTTCTTTAAGAAGGGAAAGCTTTTAGGAGTAGTTTAAAAAAAAAAAAAAAGATCATTAATGCTCACTCCCTCTTCTATGCCTCTTTAAGTGCCAGAATTTTGTTTTCTCTTTGTTACAAAATCAATGTGTCTCACTCTGTCCCCTAGACATTTATTCTGAAAGGATTGTATGCATGAAGGACAAAATTATTCTGGTAGAAAAATGTTTTAATACAACCAAAACAAAAAGACACACCATATTCAGGAACTGGCAAGGTCAAAATCCTGAATATTCAAAAAATTTCCCCTCTTGTCCTGTTCTTTTGTGTAATGAACAGCCTATAAGAGATCAATCTTCTTCTGGGGTTGGCTTTATTTTACAATCAAATTGTTTTACTAAAATTTATGTACCCAGAGAAAGGTGAAACTAGAGTCCACTGTTGCAAACTGTAACTAATTCAGAAAGCTGAACACAACTAATTAACAGCATCTAGTAATTCCCAGGAGGTAGTTGAGATCCTCATCCATTAGGAGTGTGTGAATGAGACATTCCCTGTCATGTTCCTTCCGCCTACATGCAGCTTTCAACAGTAAACATAAGCTAAGTATATATTGAGTCTTTGTGTCAGAAATAAAGATATAATCACCAAGAAGCTCAATTTCAAATAATTCTATTAAATAATAAACACTGTCGGTAGTTATCTGCAAGTGACCCAGGTTATCCAGCTAACATCTCTAATGCTTTTATAGTTTGTGGCCACAGAGAAGTGTTTGCTAACATCTTCAACAGTCCCAGAGTTGACGTCCCGTTCATTAAATTTATGACTGTTTTCATTTCATCACAGTTTTACAGAAGCTGAAAAAAAAATATGTAGACAGTATTAGGTTTTAGCTTAGAGTCAGGTACAGGGAACAAAGATCTGTGAATTTAAGGTTCCAAAAAACCCAGAGGCTCACTTTTTTTTTCTTTTTTGCTGCAACAAAACTGAGATGCCACAGGAGGTCTAGATAGGTGCATTCCAAGTCCAAGCAGCAGGTAATATTTTTATAAGTTATTTTCATTTTGTCATTGTTGGAGTTGAAATTGACTCATATAAAATATTCTCATTGGGCTGGAAAACCATTAGCTTTTGAAAGACAGGCACATGATTTTACAAGAGTTCACTGGCAACTGAGCACTACTTCTTATAACTCCAAAAGCGTATCTTCATCCATAAACTAACTCTCTTTTTTGTTGTCTTCCTTTTTTCAGAGGTTCTGATAAGGGAAAAATGAACCAAACATTATTACTGGTGGAGATTATTTTGTTTCCAATACTCAAACAAATTAAATTTCAACCCACCCACCTGGGGCAAAAAGCAAGATAGTGGTGCCCCATTAACATTTTCCTTTGCATTTTTCTCTGATTGGCACATCTCCTTAACATTTATTAAATGACAGATATATAATATTTTGAGTGAATATTTATTATACATATAGATGCAATGGCCACAAAATACAAACCCATTACATTTTTTTCTCAGTTTCATTGAAAGTTTATCTGAATCCCTATAAGTAAACTTAGCATTTGCAGGATTAATATTATTGCTTCCAGAGGAAATTACTGCCAGGCCATGGGTGAGGCATGGGTGAGGGGGCTGTACTGCAACAGCTGCTAGAGGGTTTTTCCCCTTTTCCCCTTCTTTGGTTTATGAAACTTTGTTCCAACTCTGGCAACTGATTTAACCTTTCTCTCTCCTAGTTGGAGAAGAGAGTGACACACATTTTTAACATTTTTGGCTCAGGCAAATTCTCTTTGGGAATGTTTAGGCCTTTTTTTCCTTTAACATGGAAGATAGAACAAATATATCACATAAGGTGATATTCCCTCCGACTTCCCACAGTAAAAGCAGCCAGGGGATTCTATGAGCAAACTCTTCTGGGGTTGAATCTATCATTTTAGGATGTCATGTATAACTTTTATTTTTCATAATAAGCAGAAGTGCAGCTGCTCTTTTGTACTGAAGGTACCTCCATAGCCACCCAGGCAGGAAAGGTTCACCATCCCCACTCTATTGCTTCTTCTTTCCCAGAGTTTTTGACAGAATCAGGGTCATTCTAACAAATCCTACACTGCGGCTCATGTTCAATGATTCACTAGGACTCATAAGACATAACCTACAGTCATACTGACAGATATGATTTATTATAGTGAAGGGATAAAAGGCACAATTACTGAAGGATGAAGGCCATAGAAAATTAGGCACAAACTTCTAAGACTCCTTCACACCCACCCCCAACCCACCTCATACAGTTACATGAGACAGGCTTAATACCTTCAGCATCTAATTGTGACAGCCCATATAAAATGCTTTCTACCAGGCAAATTTTCCTGGGTCTATAACACAAGGGCTTATGCTGGGGGTCAGTAACATGTACACACTGCCTATAACAAACCAAAATTGCACCTTCCAGAAATGCCTGATGTTCAGCATAAACCATAGTGTTTGCACAAACAAGTTAGCCACAGTGAACCACTACTATCAGTTAAATGAAGGTGAAAACAGTCCCCAGATTTGAGTTCCAAGACACTAAGCATGAGCCAGTCTTACAAGCAGACCTTTCTAAGAATAGCAATTTTAGGTCTCCTATGTTAACTTTTATGCATAGCTCAAATTTCTCTACACCCTGGATAACAATTGTTATTGTCTGTCATTTTGTTTGTGGCCATTTTATTAGATGTGAAGTGTCAGCTCTTTGTAGTTATAATTTGCATTTCCCTAATGACTAATATTGAACACCTTTCACGTGCTCCTTAGTTGCTATGCACATCTTTAAAGAAATGCACGAGAAAAAAATCCTTGGCTCATTTTAATGCAGTTATTTGTATTACAATTGTTTCATTTTAAGAATACTTTTAGGCCAGGCACAGTGGCTCATGTATTTCCTGCACTTTGGAAGACTGAGGCAGGTGGATCACCTGAGGTCAGGAGTTTGAGACCAGATTGGCCAACATGATAAAACCATGTCTTTACTAAAAAAAAAGAAAAAAAAATAGCTGGATGTGGTGTCAGGTGCCTGTAATTCCAGCTACTCGGGAGGCTGAAGCAGGATAATCTTTTGAACCTGGGAGGTGGAGGTTGCAGTGAGGTTGCAGTGAACAGAGATCGTGCCACTGCACTTCGGCATGGATGACAAGAGCAAAACTTCCTCTCAAAGAAAAAAAGAGTACTTTTATATTTTGGATACAAGATTCTTATTAAAAATATACATTACAAATATTTTTCACTAGTAGTCTTTTTATTTTCATTATAGTATCCTTTCATGAAGAAATGTTTTATATTTTTCCTATAAGTTTTCTGTTTCTTCATTGTTGTTTTTGCTTTTGGTTCCATAGTAAAGACACTATTGCCTAGTTCAAGGTGACATTTACTCTTATATTTTATTCTATGTATTTTATAGTTCTAGCTCTTACAGTTAGATACCTGACCCATTATGAATATTTTGTGTCTGATGTGAAGTAGTGGTTAAACTTCATCATTTTACATGTGGATATTCAGTCATCCCATGACTATTTATTGAAGAGTGTTCTTTTCCCATTTAACTGTCTCAGAATGCTTGTCAAAATCAGTTCTGCATTATTATTTATTGATTTCAACTTCAACTGATCTATGTCTATTTAGATACCAGTGTCATACTGCCTTAATTACTGTATATTGTAATAAATTTTGAATTCAGAAGTCTGTCTCCTTAATTTGTCATTTGCAAAATGTTTTGACAGTCCTGGGTCTCATGCATTTCTATGTGGCTTTTAGGAACAGATTGCCAATTTCTGCAAAAATAGGTGCTGAAACAGTGATAGGAATTTTGTTGACTCTGCAGATCTATTTGGGAAGTATTGCCATTTTAACACTGTTAAGACTTCCACTTCTGGAACACGGCAGCATTCAAGTCAAATTTTTTTGTTAAATGTATCCCTAAGTACATTATTGCTTTTTATATTGCAAATGAAAATGTTCCATTAATTTCATTACCAAATTGTTCATTGACAGTGTAAAAATATAATTTTATATGGTTTTTATATTATGCAAACTTGCTAATCTGGTTTACCAGCTCTAACAGTTTCTTGATGGAATCAGAATTTTCTATATGCACGTGAAAGATGTATTCTAGGCAATGTATCCACCACCTACAGCCATCTTTCCCCAGGTATATAATTCCCTGATAAATGTCAACACACCATAAGATACAGAAATTTTTAAAAAATACAATTGGCCCTCTGATATTTTGACATTATGTTGAGAAAACTCTGTTGTGATAACAGTGACATTTCATAGAAAGCAGAACACAAGTTGTCCAAAACAGTATAGAAAACCCCAGAGAGTAAAAAGAAGAAACAAAAATGGAAGTTTAAAAGGTTCTTAAAGGCCAGTTAATAACTAAGTTTTCTACTTATATGGAATAGTTCAAGGAAATAGACATTACATTTTGAGAGAGAAGAAGAAAACTGGTAACAACCCTTACTGTTCAGCAGCTGCTGCAGGTGAACCCCAGGCAAGCAGGGCCTGGAGTGAACCTCAGCAGACCTACAGCAGAGGGGCCAGACTGTCAGAAGGAAAACCAAGAAACAGAAATAACCTCATCATCAACAAACAGAACGTCAATCTGAAAGATTTGAGACCTAATCTGAAAGCCAGCAACTACAAAGTCGACAGGTGGATAAATCCTTAAAGATGGGAAGAAACCGGCCCAAAAAGGATGAAAACACCCGAAACCAGAACGCCTCTCCTCCTACAAGGGATCACAACTCCTCACCAGCAAGGGAACAAGGTTGGATGGAGAACAAGTGTGATGAAATGACAGAATCAGACTTCAAAAGGTGGGTAGTAAAAAACTTCTGTGAACTTAAAGAACATGTTCTAACCAAATGCAAAGAAACTAAGAACCTTGAAAAAAGATTGGACGAAATGCTAACGAGAATGGACAAAATAGAAAGGAATATAAGTGAATTGATGGAGCTGAAAAACGGAAAACGAGAACTTCGCGAAGCATGCACAAGTGTCAACAGCCGAATTGACCAGGCAGAAGAAAGGATATCAGAGGTCGAAGATCAACTCAATGAAATAAAACGGGAAGGCAAGACTGAAGAAAAAAGGGTAAAAAGGAATGAACAAAATCTCCAAGAAATGTGGGACTATGTGAAAAGACCTAACCTACGTTTGATAGGCGTACCTGAATGCGACGAAGAGAATGAATCCAAGCTGGAAAATACTCTTCAGGATATTATCCAGGAAAACTTCCCCAACCTAGCAAGGCAGGCAAACATTCAAGTCCAGGAAATACAGAGAACACCACAAAGATATTCGTCAAGAAGAGCAACCCCAAGGCACATAATCGTCAGATTCACCAGGGTTGAAATGAAGGAGAAAATACTAAGGGCAGCCAGAGAGAAAGGTCAGGTTACCCATAAAGGGAAGCCCATCAGACTCACAGCAGATCTCTCAGCAGAAACCCTACAAGCCAGAAGAGAGTGGGGGCCAATACTCAACATCCTTAAAGAAAAGAACTTTCAACCCAGAATCTCCTATCCAGCCAAACTAAGCTTCATAAGTGAAGGAAAAATAAAATCCTTTGGGAACATGCAAGTACTCAGAGATTTCGTCACCACCAGGCCAGCCCTACAAGAGCTCCTGAAAGAGGCTCTACACATATAAAGGAACAACAAGTACCAGCTCAACTAAAGGACAAAACACCCAGCTAGCACCAAAATGGCAGTATCAAATTCACACATAACAATATTAACCCTAAATGTAAATGGACTAAATGCCCCAATCAAAAGACACAGACTGGCAAATTGCATAAAAAGACAAAACCCATCGGTGTGCTGTATCCAGAGAGTTTTTAAAAAATATCTTGGTGTAATTTTAAAGTACACTGAAAATATGCTCAGATCAAGGTGGCAAGTCAGGCTGTTATGATGTTTGAGGATATAAAATCATGTTAGCAAAGTATATATAAGGATTATTATTATTTGTATAATTAACAGGAAAGATTGGCTGTTGTGGTCATGTGTCAGATATGCAGGGTGAGAGACTGTGGAAGAAATCTGGAGGAGAAAATAGGAGGAGGCACTGAAGAGTGAGTGGTTCCGTCTCCAGAGGGTCCAGGACTTAGTTGATATGAGAAAAAGGGCTCTTGTGAAGAGCAATAAACAGCAGTAACTAATTAATTAATTATAAATTTTGTGGGTACAGAGAAAGTGTATATATTCATGGGGTACATGAAATATTTTGATATAGTCATAAAATTTTTAACACTCAAATCAGGGTAAATGGAGTGTCCAACATCTAACACATTTATTCATTTGTGTTACAAACAATCAAATTATAATCATTTAGTTACTTTAAAATATACAACAAATTAGTGTGGATAGTAGCCATTCTGTTGTGCTACCAAATACTAGATCTTATTCATTCTATTTAATTATTTTTGTACCTGTTTTCTATCCCCAATCCACAGCCAGTGCCCTTCTCAGCTTTTGGTAATAAAAAGGGATCAAACCACTAATTGCCTTAGCCACATATCCAATAAGCTGAAGTTGACCCAGGAAGAAGAGGCCAGTCTGTCTCCCACAGGATCCACTCTCTTCCCACCCAACCAACTGCCCATCACTAGGCAGAGAACCCTTGAATTGAGTTCACAGCACAGACTCTCCATCCTGGACTGTGCACGGAATTATTACTGACCTGCATGTCTTTGGAGTGGAGCTCCCAGGAAACAAGCAAACAATCCTTGGCCACAACCACTACTAAAAACCCTTTCTCTGCTGCCTCCAAGTTAGGGAAGAAATATAAACACTGTGTTTGCCCCAGTGTTACAGTGGGCAGCCCAGGAATGCCAAGTCATGATCTACAGCCAGCAATCAAGGCAGGGAGGAACCCACACTTTCAAAGAGTTGAGAGGAAACACGGCTGCAACTGAGAATACATGGGAGCGCCACAACCATACAAAAGTCTACGTACCAACCAGTATGCCTAAGTGCCACCTGCTGGATCACATGCCAAAGTCTCAATGCCAAAAGTTCCTCACTAACCAACTCCACTCTGAAACCAGAGACAGTCAGCTTCAAATAAAGACCCTCCACAAAACCTCATCTCAGTGAAAACAATCAGAAAAGAAGCTGGTTGACTTTACTTACTCTACCTGACAGTTACAGGAATACCAACATGTAGAGATGAGAAACAACCAATGCAAAAACCCCAGTTACTCAAATGGCCACAGTGTTATATGTCCTCCAAACAACCACACCAGTTATCTAACAAGAGTTCTTAACTAAGCTCAACTGGTTTGAATGGCAAAAATAGAATTCAGAATATGGTTAGGAGAAAAGATCATCGAGATTCAGGAAGATGGCAAAACACAATCCAAATAAAAAAGGAATCACAATAAAGCAATACAGAAGCTGAAGGATGAAATAGCTGGTATAAAAAAGAAACTAACACATCTGAAACAGCTGAATAACACAATACAAGAATTTCCCAATGTAATCATGAATATTATCAGCAGAATCAACCAACCTGAGGAAAAAAACTCAGAAATTGAAAACTTGTTCTCTGAAATTAAAAAATTTAGAAAAAATTAAAAAATAATGATAAGGAATAAACGACACCTCCAAGAATATAAGATTATGTAAAGAACCCAAATCTTTACATCACTGACATCCCTGGAAGGGAGAGGGGAAAAGGAAAGAACTTGGAAAACATACTTCAGGATATTGTCAATACAATTTTCCCCAAACTTCCCAAAGGGACCCATAGTCAAATTCAGGAAACTCAGAGAACTCCTTCAAAATTCTACATTAGAAAAGGAGATCCAAGATGGCCATTTAGGAACAGCTCAGGATTGCAGCTCCCAGTGAAAGCGCAGAGGGCGAGTGGACGCCGCGTTTTTATTGCCCACAGACTAGGAAATTCCAGGGCAGAGGTGCTCCACGCTCGCCAGCGGGCTGTTGTGGCCAGCGCTGTTGTGCCGACAAGCGCCGCTGCTCTGCCCCGCGCGGCTGCTTTGTCGGCGCCCCGGAGCCGCGGTTCTCCGTACAAAATACACCGGTCCGGGTGCCCTTTTGGCTGGCGATTGGAGCCACGGGAAGTCGCCCATATGCTGGTTCAAAAAGGGGACTGAGCAGAGAACCAGGACAGCAGATTCCAGGGCAAAAAAAAAAAAAGAAAAAAAAGCGCCACAAACCTCAGTGCCGCTGTTTAAGCCAGCGCAGTGAGTGGCCGCAGGGGAAAACAAACAGACCCCGGCGCCTCTTCAACAGGCGACTGGAACACCAACTTAAAAAAGGCTCTGAGGCAGGGAGCCAGGCGATCAGGCTAGGCTGGCCCCACCCCCATAAAAGAACAGCAACCAGAAACTCTGGATTGAGAATTTCACAGCGAGCGCAGCTGAACCCGGGACAGTCCAGCTCTGTGGGGGTGGGGCGTCCGCCATTACCGAGGCAGCCCGCCGTTGCCAAGGCAAACCGCCATTGCTGAGGCAGCCCGCCGTTGCCAAGGCAACACGCAGCAGCAGAGACTCCGCCCCAACAGAGGCGGGCCACCATCGCCAAAGCAGTTCTAACTACACCCATATAAACAGGACTGCAGGGAAGTTCACTCGGCAGCGGGGCAGAGCCCACAGCAGCTCAGCAAAGCTGCTATAGGCCGACAGTGACTAGGCTGCCTCCTTGCTGGGCTGGGCAGGTCTGAAGGATAAAAAGAAAAAAAAAAAAAAAGAAGGCAGCAGCATAACGGAAACTCATAAATAAAGCCCTAAATCCCTGGGACAGAGCACCTGGGAACAAAAAGCAGTTTATGAGTTCAGCTGCAGCAGACCTAAAAGTACCTGCCCAGCAGCTCTGAATGAACAACAACAGAGCTCACAGCTCACCATCTGAGCTCCTATAAAGAAAAGACCGTCTCCTCAAGCAGCTCCCTAACCCCTATATATCCAAAAAGACACCTCATAGAGGAGAGATCAGATTGACACTAGGCGGGTATCCTTCTGGGACAAAGATAGAAGAAGAAGAAAACTGGTAACAACCCTTGCTGTTCAACAGCTGCTGCAGGTGAACCCCAGGCAAGCAGGGCCTGGAGTGAACCTCAGCAGACCTACAGCAGAGGGGCCAGACTGTCAGAAGGAAAACCAAGAAGCAGAAATAACCTCATCATCAACAAACAGAACGTCAATCTGAAAGATTTGAGACCCAATCTGAAAGCCAGCAACTACAAAGTCGACAGGTGGATAAATCCTTAAGGATGGGAAGAAACCGGCACAAAAAGGATGAAAACACCCGAAACCAGAACACCTCTCCTCCTAAAAGGGATCACAACTCCTCGCCAGCAAGGGAACAAGGTTGGATGGAGAATGAATGTGATGAAATGACAGAATCAGACTTCAGAAGGTGGGTAGTAAGAAACATCTGTGAACTTAAAGAACATGTTCTAACCAAATGCAAAGAAACTAAGAACCTTGAAAAAAGATTTGACGAAATGCTAACAAGAATGGACAAAATAGAAAGGAATATAAGTGAATTGATGGAGCTGAAAACTGCAACACGAAGTTCTCGTGTTGCAGTTTTCAGCTCCATCAATTGACTTGACCAAGCAGAAGAAAGGATATCAGAGGTCGAAGATCAACTCAATGAAATAAAATGGGAAGGCAAGACTGAAGAAAAAAGGGTAAAAAGGAACGAACAAAGTCTCCAAGAAATGTGGGACTATGTGAAAAGACCTAATCTACGTTTGATAGGCGTACCCGAATGTGACGAAGAGAATGAATCCAAGCTGGAAAATACTCTTCAGGATATTATCCAGGAAAACTTCCCCAACCTAGCAAGGCAGGCAAACATTCAAGTCCAGGAAATACAGAGAACACCACAAAGATATTCGTCAAGAAGAGCAACCCCAAGGCACATAATCGTCAGATTCACCAGGGTCAAAATGAAGGAGAAAATACTAAGGGCAGCCAGAGAGAAAGGTCAGGTTACCCATAAAGGGAAGCCCATCAGACTCACAGCAGATCTCTCAGCAGAAACCCTACAAGCCAGAAGAGAGTGGGGGCCAATA